>NW_025408234.1:286153-586153 GCF_905475395.1 Chrysoperla carnea | reverse complement strand
TAAAAAAAAAATTTTTTGAAAATTTTCGATGTCGAATCTAGAGTGCCAGGACTATACAAAAGAGTGAAATTTTGATCCAGGTAAGTCGATATGCATATATATAGGTCTTTTATGATTGATCCCAGTCTAAATAAGCCAAAAATGATCATAATTTGACATTTTTTGATAAAAGAAAATTTTTCGAAAATTTTCGATGTCGAATCTAGAGTGCCAGGACTATACAAAAGAGTGAAATTTTGATCCAGGTAAGTCGATATGCATATATATAGGTCTTTTATGATTGGTTCCAGTCTAAATAAGCCAGGTAAGTCGATATGCATATATATAGGTCTTTTATGATTGGTCCCAGTCTAAATAAGCCAAAAATGATCATAATTTGACATTTTTTTATAAAAGAAAATTTTTCGAAAATTTTCGATGTCGAATCTAGAGTGCCAGGACTATACAAAAGAGTGAAATTTTGATCCAGGTAAGTCGATATGCATATATATAGGTCTTTTATGATTGGTTCCAATCTAAATAAGCCAAAAATGATCATAATTTGACATTTTTTGATAAAAAAAAAATTTTTCGAAAATTTTCGATGTCGAATCTAGAGTGCCAGGACTATACAAAAGAGTGAAATTTTGATCCAGGTAAGTCGATATGCATATATATAAGTCTTTTATGATTGGTCCCAGTCTAAATAAGCCAAAAATGATCATAATTTGACATTTTTTAATAAAAAAAAATTTTTCGAAAATTTTCGATGTCGAATCTAGAATGCCAGGACTATACAAAAGAGGGAAATTTAGATCCAGGTAAGTCGATATGCATATAAATATAGGTCTTTTATGATTGGTTCCAGTCTAAAAAAGCCAAAAATGATCATAATTTGACATTTTTTGATAAAAAAAAAATTTTATGCAAATTTTTGATGTCGAATCTTGAGTGCCAGGACTACACAAAAGAGTGAAATTTTGATCCAGGTAAGTCGATATTCATATGTATAGGTCTTTTATGATTGGTCCCAGACTAAATATGCCAAAAATGAGCATAATTTGACATTTTTTGATAAAAGAAAATTTTTCGAAAATTTTCGATGTCGAATCTAGAGTGCCAGGACTATACAAAAGAGTGAAATTTTGATCCAGGTTAGTCGATATGCATATATATAGGTCTTTTATGATTGTTCCCAATCTCAATAAGCCAAAAATGATCATAATTTCACATTTTTTGATAAAAAAAAGATGTTTTTGAAAATTTTCGATGTCAAATCTAGAGTGCCAGGACTATACAAAAGAGTGAAATTTTGATCCAGGTAAGTCGATATGCATATATATAGGTCTTTTATGATTGGTTCTAGTCTAATTAATCCAAAAATGATCTTAATTTGACATTTTTTGATAAAAAAAAAATTTTTTGAAAATTTTCGATGTCGAATCTAGAGTGCCAGGACTATACAAAAGAGTGAAATTTTGATCCAGGTAAGTCGATATGCATACATATAGGTCCTTTATGATTGGTCCCAGTCTAAATAAGCCAAAAATGATCATAATTTGACATTTTTTGATTAAAAAAAAATTTTTTGAAAATTTTCGATGTCGAATCTAGAGTGCCAGGACTATACAAAGGAGTGAAATTTTGATCCGGGTAAGTCAATATGCATATATATAGGTCTTTTATGATTGGTTCCAGTCTAAATGAGCCAAAAATGATCATAATTTGACATTTTTTGATAAAAAAAAATTTTTTCGAAAATTTTCGATGTCGAATCTAGAGTGCCAGGACTATACAAAAGAGTGAAATTTTGATCCAGGTAAGTCGATATGCATATATATAGGTCTTTTATGATTGGTTACAGTCTAATTAATCCAAAAATGATCTTAATTTGACATTTTTTGATAAAAAAAATTTTTTTTGAAAATTTTCGATGTCGAATCTAGAGTGCCAGGACTATACAAAAGAGTGAAATTTTGATCCAGGTAAGTCGATATGCATATATATAGGTCCTTTATGATTGGTCCCAGTCTAAATAAGCCAAAAATGATCATAATTTGACATTTTTTGATAAAAAAAAAATTTTTTGAAAATTTTCGATGTCGAATCTAGAGTGCCAGGACTATACAAAGGAGTGAAATTTTGATCCGGGTAAGTCAATATGCATATATATAGGTCTTTTGTGATTGGTTCCAGTCTAAATAAGCCAAAAATGATCATAATTTGACATTTTTTGATAAAAAAAAAATTTTTTGCAAATTTTCGATGTCGAATCTTAAGTGCCAGGACTATACGAAAGAGTGAAATTTTGATCCAGGTAAGTTGATATGCATATATATAGGTCTTTTATGATTGGTCCCAGTCTAAATAAGCCAAAAATGATGATAATTTGACATTTTTTGATAAAAAAAAAATTTTTTGAAAATTTTCGATGTCGAATCTAGAGTGCCAGGACTTCTCAAAAGAGTGAAATTTTGATCCAGGTCTGTCGATATGCATATATATAGGTTTTTTATGATTGGTCCCAGTCTAAATAAGCCAAAAATGATCATAATTTGACATTTTATAATAAAAAAAAAAAATTTTTTTGAAAATTTTCGATGTCAAATCTAGAGTGCCAGGACTATACAAAAGAGTGAAATTTAGATACAGGTAGGTCGATATGCATATATATAGGTCTTTTATGATTGGTTCCAGTCTATATAAGCCAAAAATGATCATAATTTGTTATTTTTTGATAAAAAACAAATTTTTTGAAAATTTTCGATGTCGAATCTAGAGTGCCAGGACTATAGAAAAGAGTGACATTTTGATCCAGGTAAGTCGATATGCATATATATACGTCTTTTATGATTGGTTCCAGTCTAATTAATCCAAAAATGATCTTAATTTGACATTTTTTGATAAAAAAAAAATTTTTTGAAAATTTTCGATGTCGAATCTAGAGTGCCAGGACTATACAAAAGAGTGAAATTTTGTCCAGGTAAGTCGATCTGCATATATATAGGTCCTTTATGATTGGTCCCAGTCTTAATAAGCCAAAAATGATCATAATTTGAAATTTTTTGATAAAAAAAAAATTTTTTGAAAATTTTCGGTGTCGAATCTAGAGTGCCAGGACTATACAAAGGAGTGAAATTTTGATCCGGGTAAGTCAATATGCATATATATAGGTCTTTTATGATTGGTTCCAGTCTAAATAAGCCAAAAATGATCATAATTTGACATTTGATCCAGGTAAGTCGATATGCATATATTTAGGTCTTTTATGATTGGTCCCAGTCTAAATAAGCCAAAAATGATCATAATTTGACATTATTTGATAAAAAAAAAATTTTTTGAAAATTTTCGATGTCGAATCTAGAGTGCCAGGACTATACAAAAGAGTGAAATTTTGATCCATTTAAGTCGATGTGCATATATATAGGTCTTTTTAATGATTGGTCCCAGTCTAAATAAGCCAAAAATGATCATAATTTGACATTTTTTTATAAAAAAAAATCTTTTGAAAATTTTCGATGTCGAAACTAGAGTGTCAGGACTATACAAAAGAGTGAAAGTTTGATCCAAGTAAGTCGATATGCATATATATATAGGTCTTTTATGATTGGTCTCAGTCTAAACAAGCCAAAAATGATCATAATTTGACATTTTTTGATAAAAAAAATTTTTTTTTAAAGTTTTCGATGTCGAATCTAGAGTACCAGGACTATACAAAAGAGTGAAATTTTTATCCAAGTAAGTCGATATGCATATATATAGGTCTTTTATGATTGGTCTCAGTCTAAATAAGCCAAAAATGATCATAATTTGACATTTTTTTATAAAAAAATTTTTTTTTGAAAATTTTCGATGTCGACTCTAGAGTGCCAGGACTATACAAAAGCGTGAAATGTTGATCCAGGTAAGTCGATATGCATATACATAGGTCTTTTATGATTGGTCCCAGTCTAAATAAGCCAAAAATGATCATAATTTGACATTTTTTATAAAAAGATTTCGAATCTAGAGTGCCAGGACTATACAAAAGAGTGAAATTTTGATCCAGGTAAGTCGATGTGCATATATTAAGGTCTTTTATGATTGATCCCAGTCTAAATAAGCCAAAAATGATCATAATTTGACATTATTTGATAAAAAAAAAATTTTTTGAAAATTTTCGAAGTCGAATCTAGAGTGCCAGGACTATACAAAAGAGTGAAATTTTGATCCATTTAAGTCGATGTGCATATATATAGGTCTTTTATGATCGGTCCCAGTCTAAATAAGCAAAAAATGATCATAATTTGACATTTTTTTATTAATAAAAAATCTTTTGAAAATTTTCGATGTCGAAACTAGAGTGTCAGGACTATACAAAAGAGTGAAAGTTTGATCCAGGTTAGTCGATATGCATATATATAGGTCTTTTATGATTGGTCCCAGTCTAAATAAGCCAAAAATGATCATAATTTGACATTTTTTGATAAAAAAAAAATTTTTTGAAAGTTTTCGATGTCGAATCTAGAGTGCCAGGACTATAAAAAAGGGTGAAATTTTGATCCAGGTAAGTCGATATGAATATATATAGGTCTTTTATGATTGGTCCCAGTCTAAATAAGCAAAAAATGATCATAATTTGACATTATTGATAAAAAAAAATTTTTTTGCAAATTTTCAATGTCTAATCTAGAGTGCCAGGACTATACAAAAGAGTGATATTTTGATCCAGGTAAGTCGATATGCATATATATAGGTCTTTGATGATTGGTTCCAGTCTAAATAAGCCCAAAATGAACATAATTTGACATTTTTTGATAAAAAAAAAATTTTTGAAAATTTTCGATGTCGAATCTAGAGTGCCAGGACCATACAAAAGAGTGAAATGTTGATCCAGGTAAGTCGATATGCATATACATAGGTCTTTTATGATTGGTCCCAGTCTAAATAAGCCAAAAATGATCATAATTTGACATTTTTTGATAAAAAAAAATTTTTTGAAAATTTTCGATGTCGAATCTAGAGTGCCAGGACTATACAAAAGAGTGAAATTTTGATCCATTTAAGTCGATGTGCATATATATAGGTCTTTTTAATGATTGGTCCCAGTCTAAATAAGCCAAAAATGATCATAAATTGACATTTTTTGATAAAAAAAAATCTTTTGAAAATTTTCGATGTCGAAACTAGAATGTCAGGACTATACAAAAGAGTGAAAGTTTGATCCAGGTAAGTCGATATGCATATATATAGGTCTTTTATGATTGGTCCCAGTCTAAACAAGCCAAAAATGATCATAATTTGACATTTTTTGATAAAAAAAATTTTTTTTGAAAATTTTCGATGTCGAATCTAGAGTGCCAGGACTATACAAAAGAGTGAAATTTTGATCCAGGTAAGTCGATATGCATATATATAGGTCTTTTATGATTGATCCCAGTCTAAATAAGCCAAAAATGATCATAATTTGACATTTTTTGATAAAAGAAAATTTTTCGAAAATTTTCGATGTCGAATCTAGAGTGCCAGGACTATACAAAAGAGTTAAATTTTGATCCAGGTAAGTCGATATGCATATATATAAGTCTTTTATGATTGGTCCCAGTCTAAATAAGCCAAAAATGATCATAATTTGACATTTTTTGATAAAAAAAAAATTTTATGAAAATTTTCGATGTCGAATCTTGAGTGCCAGGACTACACAAAAGAGTGAAATTTTGATCCAGGTAAGTCGATACGCATATGTATAGGTCTTTTATGATTGGTCCCAGACTAAATATGCCAAAAATGATCATAATTTGACATTTTTTGATAAAAGAAAATTTTTCGAAAATTTTCGATGTCGAATCTAGAGTGCCAGGACTATACAAAAGAGTGAAATTTTGATCCAGGTTAGTCGATATGCATATATATAGGTCTTTTATGATTGTTCCCAATCTAAATAAGCCAAAAATGATCATAATTTCACATTTTTTGATAAAAAAAAATGTTTTTGAAAATTTTCGATGTCAAATCTAGAGTGCCAGGACTATACAAAAGAGTGAAATTTTGATCCAGGTAAGTCGACATGCATATATATAGGTCTTTTATGACTGGCCCCAGGCTAAATAAGCCAAAAATGATCATAATTTGACATTTTTTGATTTAAAAAAAATTTTTTGAAAATTTTCGATGTCGAATCTAGAGTGCCAGGACTATAAAAAAGAGTGAAATTTTGATCCAGGTAAGTCGATATGAATATATATAGGTCTTTTATGATTGGTCCCAGTCTAAATAAGCCAAAAAAGATCATAATTGGACATTTTTTGATAAAAAAAAAAATTTTTTGAAAATTTTCGATGTCGAATCTAGAGTGCCAGGACTATAAAAAAGAGTGAAATTTTGATCCAGGTAAGTCGATATGCATATATAGAGGTCTTTTATGATTGGTCCCAGTCTAAATAAGCCAAAAATGATCATAATTTGACATTTTTTGATAAAAAAAAAATTTTTTGAAAATTTTCGATGTCAAATCTAGAGAGCCAGGACTATACAAAAGAGTGAAATTTTGATCCAGGGAAGTCGATATGCATATATATAGGTCTTTTATGGTTGGTCCCAGTCTATATAAGCCAAAAATGATCATAATTTGACATTTTTTGATAAAAAAAAAATTTTTTGAAAATTTTCGATGTCGAATCTAGAGTGCTAGGACTATACAAAAGAGTGAAATTTTGATCCAGGTAAGTCGATATGCATACATATAGGTCTTTTATGATTGGTGCCAGTCTAAATAAACCAAAAATGATCATAATTTGACATTTTTCGATAAAAAATATTTTTTTTGAAAATTTTCGATGTCGAATCTAGAGTGCCAGGACTATAAAAAAGAGTAAAATTTTGATCCAGGTAAGTCGATATGAATATATATAGGTCTTTTATGATTGGTCCCAGTCTACATAAGCCAAAAAAGATCATAATTTGACATTTCTTTATTAAAAAAAATTTTTTTTGAAAATTTTCGATGTCTAATCTAGAGTGCCAGGACTATACAAAAGAGTGAAATTTCGATCCAGGTAAGTCAAAATGCATATATAGAGGTCTTTTATGATTGGTCCCAGTCTACATAAGCCAAAAATGATCATAATTTGACATTTTTTGATAAAAAAAAAATTTTTTGAAAATTTTCGATGTCGAATCTAGAGTGCCAGGACTATACAAAAGAGTGAAATTTTGATCCAGGTAAGTCGATATGCATATAAAGAGGTCTTTTATGATTGGTACCGGTCTAAATAAGCCAAAAATGATCATAATTTGACATTTTTTGATAAAAAAAAAAAAATTTTGAAAATTTTCGATGTCGAATCTAGAGTGCCAGGACTATACAAAAGAGTGAAATTTTGATCCAAGTAAGTCGATATGCATATAAATAGGTCTTTTATGATTGGTTCCAGTCTAAATAAGCCAAAAATGATCATAATTTGAAATTTTTTGATTAAAAAAAATTTTTTTTGAAAATTTTCGATGTCGAATCTAGAGTGCCAGGATTATACAAAAGAGTGAAATTTTGATCCAGGTAAGTCGATATGCATATAAATAGGTCTTTTATGATTGGCCCCAGTTTAAATAAGCCAAAAATAGTCATAATTTGACATTTTTTGATAAAAGAAAAATTTTTTGAAAATTTTCGATGTCGAATCTAGAGTGCCAGGACTATACAAAAGAGTGAAATTTTGATCCAGGTAAGTCGATATGCATATATATAGGTCTTTTATGGTTGGTCCCAGTCTATATAAGCCAAAAATGATCATAATTTGACATTTTTTGATAAAAAAAAAATTTTTTGAAAATTTTCGATGTCGAATCTAGAGTGCCAGGACTATACAAAAGAGTGAAATTTTGATCCAGGTAAGTCGATATGCATATATATATGTCTTTAATGATTGGTGCCAGCTTAAATAAGCCAAAAATGATCATAATTTGACATTTTTCGATAAAAAAAATTTTTTTGAAAATTTTCGATGTCGAATCTAGAGTGCCAGGACTATACAAAAGAAAGAAATTTTGATCCAGGTAAGTCGATATGCATATATATAGGTCTTTTATGTTTGGTCCCAGTCTATATAAGCCAAAAATGATCATAATTTGACATTTTTTGATAAAAAAAAAATTTTTTGAAAATTTTCGATGTCGAATCTAGAGTGCTAGGACTATACAAAAGAGTGAAATTTTGATCCAGGTAAGTCGATATGCATACATATAGGTCTTTAATGATTGGTGCCAGTCTAAATAAGCCAAAAATGATCATAATTTGACATTTTTTGATTAAAAAAAATTTTTTGAAAATTTTCGATGTCTAATCTAGAGTGCCAGGACTATACAAAAGAGTGAAATTTTGATCCAGGTAAGTCGATATGCATATAAATAGGTCTTTGATGATTGGTTCCAGTCTAAATAAGCCAAAAATGATCGACTTACCTGGATCGAAATTTCACTCTTTTGTATAGTCCTGGCACTCTAGATTAGACATCGAAAATTTTCAAAAAAATTTTTTTTAAATAAAGAAATGTCAAATTATGATCTTTTTTGGCTTATGTAGACTGGGACCAATCATAAAAGACCTATATATATTCATATCGACTTACCTGGATCAAAATTTTACTCTTTTTTATAGTCCTGGCACTCTAGATTCGACATCGAAAATTTTCAAAAAAAATTTTTTTTATCGAAAAATGTCAAATTATGATCATTTTTGGCTTATTTAGACTGGCACCAATCATTAAAGACCTATATGTATGCATATCGACTTACCTGGATCAAAATTTCACTCTTTTGTATAGTCCTAGCACTCTAGATTCGACATCGAAAATTTTCAAAAAAATTTTTTTTTATCAAAAAATGTCAAATTATGATCATTTTTGGTTTATTTAGACTGGGACCAATCATAAAAGACCTCTATATATGCATATCGACTTACCTGGATCAAAATTTCACTCTTTTGTATAGTCCTGGCACTCTAGATTCGACATCGAAAATTTTCAAAAAAATTTTTTTTATCGAAAAATGTCAAATTATGATCACTTTTGGCTTATGTAGACTGGGACCAATCATAAAAGACCTCTATATATGCATATCGACTTACCTGGATCGAAATTTCACTCTTTTGTATAGTCCTGGCACTCTAGATTAGACATCGAAAATTTTCAAAAAAATTTTTTTTAAATAAAGAAATGTCAAATTATGATCTTTTTTGGCTTATGTAGACTGGGACCAATCATAAAAGACCTATATATATTCATATCGACTTACCTGGATCAAAATTTTACTCTTTTTTATAGTCCTGGCACTCTAGATTCGACATCGAAAATTTTCAAAAAAAATTTTTTTTATCGAAAAATGTCAAATTATGATCATTTTTGGCTTATTTAGACTGGCACCAATCATTAAAGACCTATATGTATGCATATCGACTTACCTGGATCAAAATTTCACTCTTTTGTATAGTCCTAGCACTCTAGATTCGACATCGAAAATTTTCAAAAAATTTTTTTTTTATCAAAAAATGTCAAATTATGATCATTTTTGGCTTATATAGACTGGGTCCAACCATAAAAGACCTATATATAAGCATATCGACTTCCCTGGATCAAAATTTCACTCTTTTGTATAGTCCTGGCACTCTAGATTCGACATCGAAAATTTTCAAAAATTTTTTTTTTTTATCAAAAAATGTCAAATTATGATCATTTTTGGCTTATTTAAACTGGGACCAATCATAAAAGACCTATATATATGCATATCGACTAACCTGGATCAAAATTTCACTCTTTTGTATAATCCTGGCACTCTAGATTAGACATCGAAAATTTTCAAAAAAATTTTTTTTTTATCAAAAAATGTCAAATTATGATCTTTTTTGGCTTATTTAGACTGGGACCAATCATAAAAGACTTATATATATTCATATCGACTTACCTGGATCAAAATTTTACTCTTTTTTATAGTCCTGGCACTCTAGATTCGACATCGAAAATTTTCAAAAAAATTTTTTTTTATCGAAAAATGTCAAATTATGATCATTTTTGGCTTATTTAGACTGGCGAATTTGACATTTTTTGATAAAAAAAAAATTTTTTGAAAATTTTCGATGTCGAATCTAGAGTGCTAGGACTATACAAAAGAGTGAAATTTTGATCCAGGTAAGTCGATATGCATACATATAGGTCTTTAATGATTGGTGCCAGTCTAAATAAGCCAAAAATGATCATAATTTGACAATTTTTGATAAAAAAAAAATTTTTGAAAATTTTCAATGTCGAATGAAGAGTGCAAGGACTATACAAAAGGGTGAAATTTTGATCCAGGTAAGTCGATATGCATACATATAGGTCTTTAATGATTGGTCCCAGTCTAAATAAGCCAAAAAAGATCATAATTTGACATTTTTTGATAATAAAAAATTTTTTTGAAAATTTTCGATGTCGATTCTAGAGTGCCAGGACTATACAAAGGAGAGAAATATTGAACCAGGTAAGTCGATATGCATATATATAGGTCTTTAATGATTGGTCCCAGTCTATATAAGCCAAAAATGATCAACATTTGACATTTTTTGATAAAAAAAAATTTTTTGAAAATTTTCGATGCCGAATCTAGAGTGCCAGGACTATAAAAAAGAGTGAAATTTTGATCCAAGTAAGTCGATATGCATATATATAGGTCTTTTATGATTGGTCCCAGTCTTAATAAGCCAAAAATGATCATAATTTGACATTTTTTGATAAAAAAAAATTTTTTGAAAATTTTCGATGTCGAATCTAGAGTGCCAGGACTATACAAAACAGTGAAATTTTGATCCAAGTAAGTCGATATGCATATATATAGGTCTTTTATGATTGGTCCCAGTCTAAATAAGCCAAAAATGATCATAATTTGACATTTTTCGATAAACAAAAAAATTTTTTGAAAATTTTCGATGTCGAATCTAGAGTGCCATGACTATAAAAAAGAGTGAAATTTTGATCCAGGTAAGTCGATATGAATATATATAGGTCTTTTATGATTGGTCCCAGTCTAAATAAGCCAAAAATGATCATAATTTGACATTTTTTGATAAAAAAAAAAATTTTTTGAAAATTTTCGATGTCTAATCTAGAGTGCCAGGACTATACAAAAGAGTGAAATTTTGATCCAGGTAAGTCGATATGCATATAAATAGGTCTTTGATGATTGGTTCCAGTCTAAATAAGCCAAAAATGATCAAAATTTGACATTTTTTGATTTAAAAAAAATTTTTTGAAAATTTTCGATGTCGAATCTAGAGTGCTAGGACTATACAAAAGAGTGAAATTTTGATCCAGGTAAGTCGATATGCATATATAGAGGTCTTTCATGATTGGTCCCAGTCTAAATAAGCCAAAAATGATCATAATTTGACATTTTTTGATAAAAAAAAAAATTTTTTGAAAATTTTCGATGTCTAATCTAGAGTGCCAGGATTATACAAAAGAGTGAAATTTTGATCCAGGTTAGTCGATATGCATATATATAGGTCATTTATGGTTGGTCCCAGTCTATATAAGCCAAAAATGATCATAATTTGACATTTTTTATAAAAAAATTTTTTTTGAAAATATTCGATGTCGAATCTAGAGTGCCAGGACTATACAAAAGAGTGAAATTTTGATCCAGGTAAGTCGATATGCATATATATAGGTCTTTTATGATTGGTCCCAGGCTAAATAAGCCAAAAATGCTCATAATTTGACATTTTTCGATAAAAAAAAAATTTTTTGAAAATTTTCGATGTCGAATCTAGATTGCCAGGACTATAAAAAAGAGTGAAATTTTGATCCAGGTAAGTCGATATGAATATATATAGGTCTTTTATGATTGGTCCCAGTCTAAATAAGCCAAAAATGATCATAATTTGACATTTTTTGAAAAAAAAAAATTTTTTGAAAATTTTCGATGTCTAATCAAGAGTGCCAGGACTATACAAAAGAGTGAAATTTTGATCCAGGTAAGTCGATATGCATATATGTAGGTCTTTGATGATTGGTTCCAGTCTAAATAAGCCAAAAATGATCATAATTTGACATTTTTTGATTTAAAAAAAATTTTTTGAAAATTTTCGATGTCGAATCTAGAGTGCCAAGACTATACAAAAGAGTGAAATTTTGATCCAGGTATGTCAATATGCATATATATATAGGTCTTTTATGATTGGTTCTAGTCTAAATAAGAAAAAAATGATCATAATTTGACATTTTTTGGTAAAAATTTTTTTTGGAAATTTTCAATGTCGAATCTAGAGTGCCAGGACTATACAAAAGAGTGATTTTGATCCAGGTAAGTCGAAATGCATATAAAGAGGTCTTTTATGATTGGTCCCAGTCTAAATAAGCCAAAAATGATCATAATTTGACATTTTTTGACAAAAGAAAAATTTTTTGAAAATTTTCGATGTCTAATCTAGAGTGCCAGGATTATACAAAAGAGTGAAATTTTGATCCAGGTAACTCGATATGCATATACATAGGTCTTTTATGGTTGGTCCCAGTCTAAAAAAGCCAAAAATGATCATAATTTGACATTTTTTGATAAAAAAAAAATTTTTTGAAAATTTTCGATGTCGAATCTAGAGTGCCAGGACTATACAAAAGAGTGAAATTTTGATCCAGGTAAGTCGATATGCATATATATAGGTCTTTAATGATTGGTCCCAGTCTAAATAAGCCAAAAATGATCAACATTTGACATTTTTGGATAAAAAAAAATTTTTTGAAAATTTTCGATGTCGAATCTAGAGTGCCAGGACTATACAAGAGAGTGAAATTTTGATCCAGGTAAGTCGATATGCATATATATAGGTCTTTTATGATTGGTCCCAGGCTAAATAAGCCAAAAATGATCATAATTTGACATTTTTTGATAAAAAAAAATATTTTTGAAAATTTTCGATGTCGAATCTAGATGATGCGGGAATTAATGTTTTGGTGAGGTAATTAGAAAAAAAAAGAAACGTATTTTTACTCTTCCCAAATTAAATACTTAATTGTTTCTCGACTTGCGTCGAGAACAAGAAGTAAGCCTCAGCCAAAATTCCTCGCACCCCCCAGAACACTCGGATTAATATTTACGATATCCAAAAAAAAGAAAAGAAATATTAAACAGTGTCGCTAAAGGGAAACATCCCGGTCTGAAAATAAAACCGAAACAGATCAAAGTGCGTGCTAGGCCCAAAGATAACGCCGAAGGCGATTACCCCCCAGAAAGTATTAACAATACAAAAAAAAAAGTCTACGTTTAAAATACCAAAAACTATAAAGTTTGTTTATTTGATTAATTCAAAAAAAAATATAATTGTTTGAGTATACATACTTTAGAAAAATATAAATTCACAAGGCATCAGCCTTGTTTTTACACTTACATGAATTTTACATGTTGAAATTAAAACCAAAATACAAAGTTTTGAAAAAAATATCTTACGATTTGAATTTAGAAAAAAAATTAACTTATATATAAAATATATAATTAAAAATAAAAGTTTCCTGTATGTAGCTTGCGATCACTGTGAATCCAGCTCCCTAATTTACATTTTTAAGGGGCTGTGCTCACATATGAGATTCGAAAAGTCACAAAAACACAGGTAGAAAAAACCAATATTAAATTACACAATTTTAAATAATTGAAGAGTGTCTATTTCACTCTTCAAACTGTGCGTCTTTCAAAGAAACGACATTTCACAAAATATTTGATAACATTGTCGTATTGCAAATAAATATAAATTCTTATTAAGAATTAAAAAAAGAAATATTAAAATTTAATAAATTTAATTATATTGCCACACACTAAAGGTGTGTTAAAAAATAAAGTGAAGGCATGATGGAATAAATAATTTAGATTAATTATTCCAACATGTTGTTGCTGTGCCAGTTCGAATTTCAAAGAGGTAGTTCTTAAACATGAATCTAGTTAGCTGCGTTTTTTGTGTACCGACTGGTGGCAATAAAAAGAACTAAAGTTGAAAAACAATAAGGTACAGTCGCAGACAGAGTAAACTTTTCAATACAATATGTACCGTCACAGACAGATTTAAAGTTTGATATTTTACATTATTGTTGCATACTTTATTACTAATTAATTAATTATAATTAGTTTGCCAACAATTTGTAACACTCCCCCGCCCTAAAAAAATTCGAAGAATAAAGAAAAAGAGAATAAAGCGGAGAGAGGAGAGAAAAAAAAAAAAATTAATTTTGCACTATTTGTGGTTGATAGGGCTTCAGGTGACTAACATGCACACGAGATAAAGTATTATCATTCTCGTCAAAAAGCTCGACCGACACTGGTCCAGTAAAACGTAAAATTCTTTTTGGACCTGAATATCTAGGTTGAAATTTACTGTCAGTATCAAAGGTCGCACGATACTTAGGAAGTTTCACACAGACTATCTGATCCACCCTGTATTTAACATCTACAGTATTACCTTTACGTTTATTTATAATTTGATTCATTTTAACTAATGCTTGTTTAACCTCTTCATGTGTTGGTGGTTTATCTGCCGTAAAATAATTATAAGTTTCTAGCCCTAAATCCAAAGTGTTATTTAAACGTCGTTTAAAAAAAATTTCGACTGGAGAAGTTCCAATAGAAGTATGATAACTATTGTTATATTGAAAAGTAAAATATGGTAAAACTTTAGTCCAAGCTTTATGCTCCAGGGCATATTGCTTTATAATACACGCCATATTAATTTTTAAATTTCTATTTAATCTCTCTGACATATTAGCACATGCGTGATAACTTGAAATATAAGCTGCTCTAACACCATGATTGAATAAAAAATTTTTGTATTTTTGGGCCACAAAACATTTGGCATTATCACTAACAACACATGCAGGGTAACCAAATTGCATAAAAGTTTTATGAAGAAATTTAATAACCACTTCCGCCGTTGCCCTACGTGTAGAGTATGTAATAGCAAATTTACTAAATGAATCAAGAATAACTAAAATATATTTCATTCCACCATCCAAAGATGGAATTAAAGGACCGATAAAGTCTATGTAAAGTTTATCCCAAATACCCGTGGGAACCGTTGACTTTGTGTGCACATTTGTATTTTTATTATAAGGTTTAAATTGTTGACAAACTGTACAATTTTTAATAAATTCTACAACTTTTTTATATAATAAATTATGATAAAATCTTTTGGCAATTTCTCTATAAGTTTTAGTTACAGCACCATGCTGACCATATAAAGAATTATGATAATATTTAATGACATATTCAAGCATTGAATCTGGTAGAACTATTCGTTTCAATTTATTTCGTCCAACTTCGCGCAGCAAAAGACCGTCTTTAAGTGAAAAGTTATTAACATTATGGCCATTTTTTAATTGATCCATTATGAATTTACACTGATTACAATTCTCTTGTGCAAGCTTAATTGAAAGAAAACCCTGAGGTTCAGTAACTAAAGTATTTAATAGAAAAACCGGGTCGTTTTGTAAAGATTCATCCTTGACCAAATTATTATTGTCAACTAAAGATGGATCTTCACCCGAATAATTACTACCATTATCATTTTTTAATAAAAAATTATTTGTAGAGAAATTACCATTCGAAAATAATCTAGATAAACAATCTGCTGCAGTATTATCTATGCCCTTAATATGTTTCGGTGTAAAATTGAATTTTGACAGTGTCAAAATCCATCTCGAAAGTTTGTTAAATTTTTGTGGTGAATTAAAAAGATACACTAAAGCATTGTTATCGGTTTCTAAGAAAAAATGTCTATCGACAAGGTAGTCACTAAAAGTATTTAATGAAAAAATTACAGCTAAAAGCTCTAACTCATAAGCGGAATATCTCATTTCAGCGGGATTTAATTTTCTAGAACAATATTCAATTGGGTGTAAATTCCCATTAATATTTTGTAATAAAACGGCTCCTAGGCCAACAGATGACGCATCCGTTCTCACAACAAAGGGATATTTATCGTCAAAAATAGGAAATTTCAAAATTGGTGCAGACGTTAAAGCTTTTTTTAATTTAGAAATAGCCTCGACATGTACATCAGTTATTTTAAATTGAACATTTTTCTTTTTTAATTCATTCAAAGGTGCAACAATAGAACTAAAATGCTCAATATAGCGAGCAAAAAACGCTGCCATTCCGATAAATTTTTGTAGTTCTTTTATATTTTTTGGAATTGGCATGTCACAAATAGCACTAATTTTGTCAGGATTAGGACGTCTACCTTCTGATGATATAATATGGCCAAGAATTTTTAGACGTGCCATAAAAAATTTATTTTTATTTGGATTTAAAGTTAAATTAAGTTTTTTAAATCTACTTAATACCTGGTTTAAATGAATTTTATGATCATCAATAGAGCTTGAAAAAACTATAATATCATCGTAATAAATTAAGATACACACATTCAACAAATCGTTAAATTCTTTAATTAGAAAACGATATAAGCATTGGGAACTAATATTAAGTCCAAACGGACAACAAACAAAAGAAAATTGTCCCCATTGCGTATTAATAGCAGTAATATCTCTGCTCTCTTTACTCAAGCTACACTGGTAGTAGCTCTTTGACATATCCAAGGTAGAAAACACTTTTGCGCCTCCTAGACTAGAAAATACGTGATTGATCGATACATTTGAAATCGGATCAAACACAATTTTTTTATTAACGAACCTATAGTCAGCTACCATGCGAAAACCATCCTGTTTTTTAACAAAAAACACAGGAGATGCATAACTAGACTGGCTAGGAACTATAATATTTAATTTCAAAAGCTCATCCAAATGTTGCTTTAAGAGTAAAGATTTATCTTTTGGTAAAAAATATGCAGTTTTATAAACTGGTGTATCATCTTTAAGTTTAATATGATATTCATAATTTTTTGCTCGGCCAGGAATTTCAGAAAATACTGACTTATACTTTTTATATAATGAATCCATAAATTCTTTATCCTTTTCTGACAAATTTAGTGGTAATTCACAAATAATATTAACGAAAAATTGTGTGCAATTTTTTTCAAAAGGAATTTCAATATTTCTAAATGAATTAAAAAATACTTTGTTATTACATAAATCTAAAATCATACCACATTTGTTGAGAGACGGTGCTCCAATAATCATATCAAAAATGGATTTTTCCATTAAGTAAAATTCTAAATTCCAGCTGAAATTACTAATCTTGACATGTAACGTAACCTTCTTCTTCATAGTTACATAATTTGATCCCGGTAATGTAACAGTAATTTTTTCATCTTCATAAATAACTTTCTTAATTTTTAATTTACTAAACATTTTTCTAGAAATAACATTTATAGTTGATCCCGAATCTAAAAGAGATAATATTTTAATATTGTTCACAGAAACATAAATTAAGGGCATCGAAGATGCATTTATTGAAGAATTTAATGTGTGGCATGGTTCAAGTTTTTTGAACTTGTTGTGTCTCTATTGGCTAATTTAACACATTGTTGAATTTTGTGTCCTGTTCGTTTGCAATAAACACAAAATATAGATTTACTTTTATTTAAATTTGATTTTGCTATCTGAACAGAAGCTTTTTTATCATTTTGACCTGTAGTTTCAGGCTTAAGATCCTTAACATTTTGAACATTTTGAACATTTTGTTCAATATTAACCAAACTAGAATTTTGATCATTAACACTATTTTGTCTTCTATTTTGATACAAGTTAAATTTATTAAATGCATTTTCTCTTGCTATTATTTCTTGTAAATTTCTTACAAAAGAATTTAAGGAAACTAAAGTTTCAGGAATTGGAAGCAATTTAATCAAATTAAAGGTTTTCTGATTAACATGGGCAAATATAATTTGTATAACTATTTTAATATCCTCTTTAGGCATTAGTATTTGCGAGTATTTCAAAATATCAGTTACGAAATCAGAAAACTTTTCATTTGGAAGTTGTCTTCTTCTAATGTATCTATCAATTGCAATTTGCAATTGTGCAGGAGATATATACTCAGATAATAAAATATTTGAAATATAAGTCCAAGTTTTATTATTTGAAATTTGCTTTGACCAAAAGTGTTTTGTATTTGAATTACATTTTGTAATTAAAAATTTAATAAGAGAATTTTCATCAACTAAACTTAATGAAACAACACTATTGGTTTCAATAATAAAATTAATAATTGAACTTGTATCAAATAAATCTAAAATTTTAATGTTATTTGTAAGAGATTCAAATCTAAATTTAAAATCTTGAGATTTCTCTTTACTTATCTTGGTATTTAGTGATGAAATAATGTGTGTTAAATGATCCACATGAATATATTTTGTTGCTTGCATAGTTTCACACGACGTTGCCGGTACCGGATCTATTAAACATTGTATTGTCTCATCCTTTTGTTGAACTGATACTTGAACATCTTTGTCGAGCATATTAAAATCCGTTTGTATTCTTTTGTTGTTGGCTTGTTCGTTTTTAACAGGCTTTGGAAAACCAAGAAAATCCTCGTCGTCCGACGACATTTTTTTTTTTTATACGATTTCCTCAAAAAAAATTAACGAAACGAAACAAAAAAAGAAATTAGTAAAGTTCAACAAAGTAAAAATTACAAACGTTTGAATTAATTTTGATGAAATATGAACTTGTTTCAAAATAAATATTCATGTAAATAAAAAAAAGTTTTTTTTTTTAAAAATAGCCAATAAAGAAACATACAAAAAAAAACTATGAAATAAAATTTGGATTTACAACTTAAATAGTAGACCAATAAAGGTAATCAAAATAGCAATATATTTTAAGATTACATAAAATGTGTAAAAAAACAAAAACAAAATCTAATTAATTCAAACTAGTCAATGTTATATAATTGGATTTATAATGTCAATTCCTTGAACAAATACCAAAAAAAAATATTAGATATTATTTTAATAAATATCCAATATTATGTAAAAAATTATTTTTAATTTTCAAAATTTAATTTATATACGAAAATATTCAACTTACGTGATTCCACAAACTACATACAAGAAAACTTTACTAGTCAAAAAAATTTTAGAGAAAATTAAACGTAGATTTTTTAAAGTAATGTAAGCAGATATAACGCAAAAACTAAAAAGTGTTACGCTCACTACTAAATGTACGAAAATCGTAGATCTCGAAGCTCTGATAACAAAGTGATACGCTCGCTACCAAGTGTAAACGAAATTGGTAGTTAACGCTCTCGCTACCAAGTGATACGCTCGCTACCAAGTGATGCGGGAATTAATGTTTTGGTGAGGTAATTAGAAAAAAAAAGAAACGTATTTTTACTCTTCCCAAATTAAATACTTAATTGTTTCTCGACTTGCGTCGAGAACAAGAAGTAAGCCTCAGCCAAAATTCCTCGCACCCCCCAGAACACTCGGATTAATATTTACGATATCCAAAAAAAAGAAAAGAAATATTAAACAGTGTCGCTAAAGGGAAACATCCCGGTCTGAAAATAAAACCGAAACAGATCAAAGTGCGTGCTAGGCCCAAAGATAACGCCGAAGGCGATTACCCCCCAGAAAGTATTAACAATACAAAAAAAAAAGTCTACGTTTAAAATACCAAAAACTATAAAGTTTGTTTATTTGATTAATTCAAAAAAAAATATAATTGTTTGAGTATACATACTTTAGAAAAATATAAATTCACAAGGCATCAGCCTTGTTTTTACACTTACATGAATTTTACATGTTGAAATTAAAACCAAAATACAAAGTTTTGAAAAAAATATCTTACGATTTGAATTTAGAAAAAAAATTAACTTATATATAAAATATATAATTAAAAATAAAAGTTTCCTGTATGTAGCTTGCGATCACTGTGAATCCAGCTCCCTAATTTACATTTTTAAGGGGCTGTGCTCACATATGAGATTCGAAAAGTCACAAAAACACAGGTAGAAAAAACCAATATTAAATTACACAATTTTAAATAATTGAAGAGTGTCTATTTCACTCTTCAAACTGTGCGTCTTTCAAAGAAACGACATTTCACAAAATATTTGATAACATTGTCGTATTGCAAATAAATATAAATTCTTATTAAGAATTAAAAAAAGAAATATTAAAATTTAATAAATTTAATTATATTGCCACACACTAAAGGTGTGTTAAAAAATAAAGTGAAGGCATGATGGAATAAATAATTTAGATTAATTATTCCAACATGTTGTTGCTGTGCCAGTTCGAATTTCAAAGAGGTAGTTCTTAAACATGAATCTAGTTAGCTGCGTTTTTTGTGTACCGACTGGTGGCAATAAAAAGAACTAAAGTTGAAAAACAATAAGGTACAGTCGCAGACAGAGTAAACTTTTCAATACAATATGTACCGTCACAGACAGATTTAAAGTTTGATATTTTACATTATTGTTGCATACTTTATTACTAATTAATTAATTATAATTAGTTTGCCAACAATTTGTAACATAGAGTGCCAGGACTATACAAAAGAGTGAAATTTTGATCCAAGTAAGTCGATATGCATATATATAGGTCTTTTATGATTGGTCCCAGTCTAAATAAGCCAAAAATGATCATAATTAGACAATTTTCGATAAAAAGAAAATTTTTTGAAAATTTTCGATGTCGAATCTAGAGTGCCAGGACTATAAAAAAGAGTGAAATTTTGATCCAGGTAAGTCGATATGAATATATATAGGTCTTTTATGATTGGTCCCAGTCTAAATAAGCCATAAATGATCATAATATGACATTTTTTGATAAAAAAAAAAATTTTTTGAAAATTTTCGATGTCTAATCTAGAGTGCCAGGACTATACAAAAGAGTGAAATTTTGATCCAGGTAAGTCGATATTCATATATATAGGTCTTTGATGATTGGTTCCAGTCTAAATAAGCCAAAAATGATCATAATTTGACATTTTTTGATTTAAAAAAAAATTTTTGAAAATTTTCGATGTCGAATGTAGAGTGCCAGGACTATACAAAAGAGTGAAATTTTGATCCAGGTACGTCAATATACATATATATATAGGTCTTTTATGATTGGTTCCAGTCTAAATAAGCCAAAAATGATCATAATTTGACATTTTTTGATAGAAAAAAATTTTTTTGAAAATTTTCAATGTCGAATCTAGAGTGCCAGGACTATACAAAAGAGTGAAATATTGATCCAGGTAAGTCGATAATCATATATATAGGGCTTTTATGATTGGTCCCAGGCTAAATAAGCCAAAAATGATCATAATTTGACATTTTTTGATTTAAAAAAATTTTTTTTAAATTTTCGATGTCGAATCTAGAGTGCCAGGACTACACAAAAGAGTGAAATTTTGATCCAAGTAAGTCGATATGCATATATATAGGTCTTTTATGATTGGTCCCAGTCTAAATAAGCCAAAAATGATCATAATTTGACATTTTTCGATAAAAAAAAAATTTTTTGAAAATTTTCGATGTCGAATCTAGAGTGCCAGGACTATAAAAAAGAGTGAAATTTTGATCCAGGTAAGTCGATATGAATATATATAGGTCTTTTATGATTGGTCCCAGTCTAAATAAGCCAAAAATGATCATAATTTGACATTTTTTGATAAAAAAAAAATTTTTTGAAAATTTTCGATGTCGAATCTAGAGTGCCAGGATTAAACAAAAGAGTGAAATTTTGATCCAGGTAAGTCGATATGCATATATATAGGTCTTTTATGATTGGTCTCAGTTTAAATAAGCCAAAAATGATCATAATTTGACATTTTTTGATAAAAGAAAAATTTTTTGAAAATTTTCGATGTCGAATCTAGAGTGCCAGGACTATATAAAAGAGTGAAATTTTGATCCAGGTAAGTCGATATGCATATATATAGGTCTTTTATGGTTGGTCCCAGTCTAAAAAAGCCAAAAATGATCATAATTTGACATTTTTTTATAAAAAAAAAATTTTTTGAAAATTTTCGATGTCGAATCTAGAGTGATAGGACTATACAAAAGAGTGAAATTTTGATCCAGATAAGTCGATATGCATATATATAGGTCTTTAATGATTGGTCCCAGTCTAAATAAGCCAAAAATGTACAACATTTGACATTTTTGGATAAAAAAAAAATTTTTTGAAAATTTTCGATGTCGAATCTAGAGTGCCAGGATTAAACAAAAGAGTGAAATTTTGATCCAGGTAAGTCGATATGCATATATATAGGTCTTTTATGATTGGTCTCAGTTTAAATAAGCCAAAAATGATCATAATTTGACATTTTTTGATAAAAGAAAAATTTTTTGAAAATTTTCGATGTCGAATCTAGAGTGCCAGGACTATACAAAAGAGTGAAATTTTGATCCAGGTAAGTCGATATGCATATATATAGGTCTTTTATGGTTGGTCCCAGTCTAAAAAAGCCAAAAATGATCATAATTTGACATTTTTTTATAAAAAAAAAATTTTTTGAAAATTTTCGATGTCGAATCTAGAGTGATAGGACTATACAAAAGAGTGAAATTTTGATCCAGATAAGTCGATATGCATATATATAGGTCTTTAATGATTGGTCCCAGTCTAAATAAGCCAAAAATGTACAACATTTGACATTTTTGGATTAAAAAAAAATTTTTTGAAAATTTTCGATGTCGAATCTAGAGTGCCAGGACTATACAAAAGAGTGAAATTTTGATCCAGGTAAGTCGATATGCATATATATAGGTCTTTTATGATTGGTCCCAGTCTAAATAAGCCAAAAATGATCATAATTTGACATTTTTTGATAAAAAAAAAAATTTTTTGAAAATTTTCGATGTCTAATCTAGAGTGCCAGGACTATACAAAAGAGTGAAATTTTGATCCAGGTAAGTCGATATTCATATATATAGGTCTTTGATGATTGGTTCCAGTCTAAATAAGCCAAAAATGATCATAATTTGACATTTTTTGATTTAAAAAAAATTTTTTGAAAATTTTCGATGTCGAATGTAGAGTGCCAGGACTATACAAAAGAGTGAAATTTTGATCCAGGTACGTCAATATACATATATATATAGGTCTTTTATGATTGGTTCCAGTCTAAATAAGCCAAAAATGATCATAATTTGACATTTTTTGATAGAAAAAAATTTTTTTGAAAATTTTCAATGTCGAATCTAGAGTGCCAGGACTATACAAAAGAGTGAAATATTGATCCAGGTAAGTCGATAATCATATATATAGGGCTTTTATGATTGGTCCCAGGCTAAATAAGCCAAAAATGATCATAATTTGACATTTTTTGATTTAAAAAAATTTTTTTTAAATTTTCGATGTCGAATCTAGAGTGCCAGGACTACACAAAAGAGTGAAATTTTGATCCAAGTAAGTCGATATGCATATATATAGGTCTTTTATGATTGGTCCCAGTCTAAATAAGCCAAAAATGATCATAATTTGACATTTTTCGATAAAAAAAAAATTTTTTGAAAATTTTCGATGTCGAATCTAGAGTGCCAGGACTATAAAAAAGAGTGAAATTTTGATCCAGGTAAGTCGATATGAATATATATAGGTCTTTTATGATTGGTCCCAGTCTAAATAAGCCAAAAATGATCATAATTTGACATTTTTTGATAAAAAAAAAATTTTTTGAAAATTTTCGATGTCGAATCTAGAGTGCCAGGATTAAACAAAAGAGTGAAATTTTGATCCAGGTAAGTCGATATGCATATATATAGGTCTTTTATGATTGGTCTCAGTTTAAATAAGCCAAAAATGATCATAATTTGACATTTTTTGATAAAAGAAAAATTTTTTGAAAATTTTCGATGTCGAATCTAGAGTGCCAGGACTATATAAAAGAGTGAAATTTTGATCCAGGTAAGTCGATATGCATATATATAGGTCTTTTATGGTTGGTCCCAGTCTAAAAAAGCCAAAAATGATCATAATTTGACATTTTTTTATAAAAAAAAAATTTTTTGAAAATTTTCGATGTCGAATCTAGAGTGATAGGACTATACAAAAGAGTGAAATTTTGATCCAGATAAGTCGATATGCATATATATAGGTCTTTAATGATTGGTCCCAGTCTAAATAAGCCAAAAATGTACAACATTTGACATTTTTGGATAAAAAAAAAATTTTTTGAAAATTTTCGATGTCGAATCTAGAGTGCCAGGATTAAACAAAAGAGTGAAATTTTGATCCAGGTAAGTCGATATGCATATATATAGGTCTTTTATGATTGGTCTCAGTTTAAATAAGCCAAAAATGATCATAATTTGACATTTTTTGATAAAAGAAAAATTTTTTGAAAATTTTCGATGTCGAATCTAGAGTGCCAGGACTATACAAAAGAGTGAAATTTTGATCCAGGTAAGTCGATATGCATATATATAGGTCTTTTATGGTTGGTCCCAGTCTAAAAAAGCCAAAAATGATCATAATTTGACATTTTTTTATAAAAAAAAAATTTTTTGAAAATTTTCGATGTCGAATCTAGAGTGCCAGGACTATACAAAAGAGTGAAATTTTGATCCAGGTAAGTCGATATGCATATATATAGGTCTTTTATGATTGGTCCCAGTCTAAATAAGCCAAAAATGATCATAATTTGACATTTTTTGATAAAAAAAAATTTTTTGAAATTTTTCGATGTCGAATCTAGAGTGCCAGGACTATACAAAAGAGTGAAATTTTGATCCAGGTAAGTCGATATGCATATATATAGGTCTTTTATGATTGGTCCCAGTTTAAATAAGCCAAAAATGATCATAATTTGACATTTTTTTATAAAAAAAAAATTAATTTTTTTTCAAAGAGTGAAATTTTGATTTAGGTAAGTCGATATGAATATATATAGGTCTTTTATGATTGGTTCCAGTCTAAATAAGCCAAAAATGATCATAATTTGACATTTTTTGATAAAAAAAATTTTTTTGAAAATTTTCGATGTCTAGAGTGCCAGGACTATACAAAAGAGTGAAATTTTGATCCAGGTAAGTCGATATGCATATAAAGAGGTCTTTTATGATTGGTTCCAGTCTAAATAAGCCAAAAATGATCATAATTTGACATTTTTTTATAAAAAAAAATTTTTTGAAAATTTTCGATGTCAAATCTAGAGTGCCAGGACTATACAAAAGAGTGAAATTTTGATCCAGGTAAGTCGATATGCATATATATAGGTCTTTTATGATTGGTCCCATTCTAAATAAGCCAAAAATGATCATAATTTGACATTTTTTTATAAAAAAAAATTTTTTTTGAAAATTGTCGATGTCGAATCTAGAGTGCCAGGATTATACTAAAGAGTGAAATTTTGATCCAGGTAAGTCAATATGCATATATATAGGGCTTTTATGATTGGTCCCAGTTTAAATAAGTCAAAAATGATCATAATTTGACATTTTTTGATAAAAAAAAATTTTTTTGAAAATTTTCGATGTCTAATCTAGAGTGCCAGGACTATACAAGAGAGTGAAATTTTGATCCAGGTAAGTCGATATGCATATATATAGGTCTTTTATGATTGGTCCCAGTCTAAATAAGCCAAAAATGATCATAATTTGACATTTTTTGATAAAAAAAAAATTTTTTGAAAATTTTCGATGTCGAATCTAGAGTGCCAGGACTATACAAAAGAGTGAAATTTTGATCCAGGTTAATCGATATGCATATATATAGGTCTTTAATGATTGGTCCCAGTCTAAATAAGCCAAAAATGATCAACATTTGACATTTTTTGATTTAAAAAAATTTTTTTGAAAATTTTCGATGTCGAATCTAGGGTGCCAGGACTATACAAAAGAGTGAAATTTTGATCTAAGTAAGTCGATATGCATATATATAGGTCTTTTATGATTGGTCCCAGTCTAAATAAGCCAAAAATGATCATAATTTGACATTTTTCGATAAAAAAAAAATTTTTTGAAAATTTTCGATGTCGAATCTAGAGTGCCAGGACTATAAAAAAGAGTGAAATTTTGATCCAGGTAAGTCGATATGAATATATATAGGTCTTTTATGATTGGTCCCAGTCTAAATAAGCCAAAAATGATCATAATTTGACATTTTTTGATAAAAAAAAAAATTTTTGAAAATTTTCGATGTCTAATCTAGAGTGCCAGGACTATACAAAAGAGTGAAATTTTGATCCAGGTAAGTCGATATGCATATATATAGGTCTTTTATGATTGGTCCCATTTTAAATAAGCCAAAAATGATCATAATTTGACATTTTTTGATAAAAGAATAATTTTTTGAAAATTTTCGATGTCGAATCTAGAGTGCCAGGACTATACAAAAGAGTGAAATTTTGATCCAGGTAAGTAGATATGCATATATATAGGTCTTTTATGGTTGGTCCCAGTCTAAAAAAGCCAAAAATGATCATAATTTGACATTTTTTGATAAAAAAAAAATTTTTTTGAAAATTTTCGATGTCGAATCTAGAGTGCCAGGATTAAACAAAAGAGTGAAATTTTGATCCAGGTAAGTCGATATGTATATATATAGGTCTTTTATGATTGGTCCCAGTTTAAATAAGCCAAAAATGATCATAATTTGACATTTTTTGATAAAAGAAAAATTTTTTGAAAATTTTCGATGTCGAATCTAGAGTGCCAGGACTATACAAAAGAGTGAAATTTTGATCCAGGTAAGTCGATATGCATATATATAGGTCTTTTATGGTTGGTCCCAGTCTAAAAAAGCCAAAAATGATCATAATTTGACATTTTTTGAAAAAAAAAAATTTTTTGAAAATTTTCGATGTCGAATCTAGAGTGATAGGACTATACAAAAGAGTGAAATTTTGATCCAGATAAGTCGATATGCATATATATAGGTCTTTAATGATTGGTCCCAGTCTAAATAAGCCAAAAATGTACAACATTTGACATTTTTGGATTAAAAAAAAATTTTTTGAAAATTTTCGATGTCGAATCTAGAGTGCCAGGACTATACAAAAGAGTGAAATTTTGATCCAGGTAAGTCGATATGCATATATATAGGTCTTTTATGATTGGTCCCAGTCTAAATAAGCCAAAAATGATCATAATTTGACATTTTTTGATAAAAAAAATTTTTTTGAAATTTTTCGATGTCGAATCTAGAGTGCCAGGACTATACAAAAGAGTGAAATTTTGATCCAGGTAAGTCGATATGCATATATATAGGTCTTTTATGATTGGTCCCAGTTTAAATAAGCCAAAATGATCAACATTTGACATTTTTTGATTAAAAAAAAATTTTTTGAAAATTTTCGATGTCGAATCTAGGGTGCCAGGACTATACAAAAGAGTGAAATTTTGATCCAGGTAAGCCGATTTGCATATATATAGGTCTTTTATGATTGGTCCCAGTCTACATAAGCCAAAAATGATCATAATTTGACGTTTTTTGATAAAAAAAAAAATTTTTTGAAAATTTTCGGTGCCGAATCTAGAGTGCCAGGACTATACAAAAGAGTGAAATTTCGGTCCAGGTAAGTCGATATGCATATATTTAGGTCTTTTATGATTGGTTCCAGTCTAAGTAAACCAAATTTGATCATAATTTGACATTTTTTATAAAAAAAAATTTTTTGAAAATTTTCGATGTCGAATCTAGAGTGCCAGGACTATACAAAAGAGTGAAATTTTGATCCAGGTAAGTCGATATGAATATATATAGGTCTTTTATGATTGGTCCCAGGCTAAATAAGCCAAAAATGATCATAATTTGACATTTTTTGATAAAAAAAAAAGATTTTTTGCAAATTTTCGATGTCGAATCTAGAGTGCCAGGACTATACAAAAGAGTGAAATTTTGATCCAAATAAGTCGATATGCATATATATAGGTCTTTTATGATTGGTCCCAGTCTAAATAAGCCAAAAATGATCATAATTTGACATTTTTTGATTAAAAAAAATTTTTTGAAAATTTTCGATGTCGTATCTAGAGTGCCAGGACTATACAAAAGAGTGAAATTTTGATCCAGGTAAGTCGATATGCATATATATAGGTCTTTTATGATTGGTCCCATTTTAAATAAGCCAAAAATGATCATAATTTGACATTTTTTGATTTAAAAAAAATTTTTTGAAAATTTTCGATGTCGAATCTAGAGTGCCAGGACTATACAAAAGAGTGAAATTTTGATCCAGGTAAGTCGATATGCATATATATAGGTCTTTTATGATTGGTCCCAGTCTAAATAACCCAAAATTGATCATAATTTGACATTGTTTGAAAAAAAAAAATTTTTTGAAAATTTTCGATGTCGAATCTAGAGTGCCAGGATTATACAAAAGAGTGAAATTTTGATCCAGGTAAGTAGATATTCATATATAGAGGTCTTTTATGATTGGTCCCAGTCTAAATAAGCCAAAAATGATCATAATTTGACATTGTTTGATAAAAAAAAAATTTGTTGAAAATTTTCGATGTCGAATCTAGAGTGCCAGGACTATACAAAAGAGTGAAATTTTGATCCAGGTAAGTCTATATGCATATATATAGGTCTTCTATGATTGGTCCCAGTCTAAATAAAACAAAAATGATCATAATTTGACATTTTTTGAGAAAAAAAATTTTTTTTGAAAATTTTCGATGTCGAATCTAGAGTGCCAGGACTATACAAAAGAATGAAATTTTGATCCAGGTAAGTCGATATGCATATATATAGGTATTTTATTATTGGTCCCAGTCCAAATAAGCCAAAAATGACCATAATTTGACATTTTTTGATAAAAAAAAAATTTTTTGAAAATTTTCGATGTCGAATCTAGAGTGCCAGGACTATACAAAAGATAGAAATTTTGATCCACGTGAGTCGATATGCATATATATAGGTCTTTTATGATTGGTCCCAGTCTAAATAAGCCAAAAATGATCATAATTTGACATTTTTTGATAAAAAAATTTTTTTTGAAAATTTTCGATCTCGAATCTAGAGTGCCAGGACTATACAAAAGAGTAAAATTTTGATCCAGGTAAGTCGATATGCATATACATAGGTCTTTTATGATTGGTCCCAGTTAAAATAAGCCAAAAATGATCATAATTTGACATTTTTTTTGAAAATTTTCGATGTCGATTCCAGAGTGCCAGGACTATAAAAAAGAGTAAAATTTTGATCCAGGTAAGTCGATATGCATATATATAGGTCTTTTATGATTGGTCCCAGTCTAAATAAGCCAAAAATGATCATAATTTGACATTTTTTGATAAAATACAAATTTTTTGAAAATTTTCGAAGTCGAATCTAGAGTGCCAGGACTATACAAAAGAGTGAAATTTTGATCCAGGTAAGTCGATATGCATATATATAGGTCTTTTATGATTGGTCCCAGTCTAAATAAGCCAAAAATGATCACAATTTGACATTTTTTGATTAAAAAAAATATTTTTTTGAAAATTTTCGATGTCGAATCTAGAGTGCCAGGACTATACAAAAGAGTGAAATTTTGATCCAGGTAAGGCGATATGCATATATATAGGTTTTTTATGATTGGTTCCAGTTTAAATAAGCCAAAAATGATCATAATTTGACATTTTTTGATAAAAAAAAAATTTTTTGAAAATTTTCGATGTCGAATCTAGAGTGCCAGGACTATAAAAAAGAGTGAAATTTCGATCCAGGTAAGTCGATTTGCATATATATAGGTCTTTTATGATTGGTTCCAGTCTAAATAAGCCAAAAATGATCATAATATGACATTTTTTGATAAAAAAAAAATTTTTTGAAAATTTTCGATGTCGAATCTAGAGTGCCACGACTATACAAAAGAGTGAAATTTTGATCCAGGTAAGTCGATATGCATATATATAGGTCTTTTATGATTGGTTCCATTCTAAATAGGCCAAAAATGATCATAATTTGACATTTTTTGATAAAAAAAAAATTTTCGAAAATTTTCGATGTCGAATCTAGAGTGCCAGGACTATACAAAAGAGTAAAATTTGGATCCAGGTAAGTCGATATGCATATATATAGGTCTTTCATGATTGGTCCCAGTCTAAATAAGCCAAAAATGATCATAATTTGACATTTTTTGATTAAAAAAAAAGTTTTTGAAAATTTTCGACGTCGAATCTAGAGTGGCACTATACAAAAGAGTGAAATTTTGATCCAGATAAGTCGATATGCATATAAATAGGTCTTTTATGATTGGTTCCAGTCTAAATAAGCCAAAAATGATCATAATTTGACATATTGTGATAAAAAAAAATTTTTTTCGAAAATTTTCGATGTCGAATCTAGAGTGCCAGGACTATACAAAAGAGTGAAATTTTGATCCAGGTAAGTCGATATGCATATATATAGCTCTTTTATGATTGGTCCCAGTCTAAATAAGCCAAAAATGATCATAATTTGACATTTTTTGATAAAAAAAAATTTTTCGAAAATTTTCGATGTCGAATCTAGAGTGCCAGGACTATACAAAAGAGTAAAATTTTGATCCAGGTAAGTCGATATGCATATATATGGGTCTTTTATGATTGGTCCCAGTCTAAATAAGCCAAAAATGATCATAATTCGACATTTTTTGATAAGAAAATTTTTTTTTGAAAATTTTCGATGTCAAATCTAGAGTGCCAGGACTATACAAAAGAGTGAAATTTTGTCCCAGGTTGGTCGATATGCATATATATAGGTCTTTTATTACTGGTCCCAGTCTAAATAATCCAAAAATAATCATAATTTGACATTTTTTGATAAAAAAAAATTTTTTGAAAATTTTCGATGTCGAATTTAGAGTGCCAGGACTATACAAAAAAGTGAAATTTTGATCCAGGTAAGTCGATATGCATATATATAGGTCTTTTGTGATTATTCCTAGTCTAAATAAGCCAAAAATGATCATAATTTGACATTTTTTGATAAAAAAAAAATTTTTTGAAAATTTTCGATGTCGAATCTAGAGTGCCAGGACTATACAAAAGAGTGAAATTTTGATCCAGGTAAGTCGATATGCATATATATAGCTCTTTTATGATTGGTCCCAGTCTAAATAAGCCAAAAATAATCATGATTTGACATTTTCGATAAAAAAATTTTTTTTGAAAATTTTCGATGTCGAATATAGAGTGCCAGGACTATACAAAAGAGTGAAATTTTGATCCAGGTAAGTCGATATGCATATATATAGGTCTTTTATGATTAATCCCAGTCCAAATAAGCCAAAAATGATCATAATTTGTCATTTTTTGATTAAAAAAAAATTTTTTGAAAATTTTCGATGTCGCATCTAGAGTGCCAGGACTATACAAAAGAGTGAAATTTTGATCCAGGAGAGTCAATATGCATAAATATAGGTCTTTTATGGTTAGTCCCAGTCTAAATTAGCCAAAAATGATCATAATTTGGCATTTTTTGATAAAAAAAAAAATTTTTGAAAATTTTCGATGTCGAATCTAGAGAGCCAGGACTATACAAAAGAGTAAAATTTGCATCAAGATAAGACAATTTGCATATATATAGGTCATTTATGATTGGTCCCAGTCTAAATAAGCAAAAATGATCATAATTTGACATTTTTTGATAAAAAAAAATTTTTTTGAAAATTTTCGATGTCGAATCTAGAGTGCCAGGACTATACAAAAGAGTGAAATTTTGATCCAGGTTAGTCGATATGCATATATATAGGTCTTTTATGGTTGGTCCCAGTTTAAATAAGCCAAAAATGATCATAATTTGACATTTTTTGATAAAAAAAAAAATTTTTGAAAATTTTCGATGTCGAATCTAGAGTGGCACTATACAAAAGAGTGAAATTTTGATCCAGATAAGTCGATATGCATATAAATAGGTCTTTTATGATTGGTTCCAGTCTAAATAAGCCAAAAATGATCATAATTTGACATATTGTGATAAAAAAAAAAATTTTTCGAAAATTTTCGATGTCGAATCTAGAGTGCCAGGACTATACAAAAGAGTAAAATTTGGATCCAGGTAAGTCGATATGCATATATATAGGTCTTTCATGATTGGTCCCAGTCTAAATAAGCCAAAAATGATCATAATTTGACATTTTTTGAAAAAAAAAAAATTTTGCAAGTTTTCGATGTCGAATCTAGAGTGCCAGGACTATACAAAAGAGTGAAATTTTGATCCAGGTAAGTCGATATGCATATATATAGGTCTTTTATGATTGGTTTCAGTCTAAATAAGCCAAAAATGATCATAATTTGACATTTTTTGATGAAAAAAATTTTTTTTGAAAATTTTCGATGGCGAATCTAGAGTGCCAGGACTACACAAAAGGGTGAAATTTTGATCCAGGAGAGTCGATGTGCATATATATAGGTCTTTTATGATTGGTCCCAGTCTAAATAAGCCAAAAATGATCATAATTTGACATTTTTTGATAAAAAAAAAATTATTTGAAAATTTTCGATGTCGAATCTACAGTGCCAGCACTATACAAAAGAGTGAAATTTTGATCCAGGTAAGTCGATATGCATATATATAGGTCTTTTATGATTGTTCCCAGTCTAAATAAGCCAAAAATGATCATAATTTGACATTTTTTGATAAAAAAAAATTTTCGAAACTTTTCGATGTCGAATCTAGAGTGCCAGGACTATACAAAAGAGTGAAATTTTGATCCAGGTAAGTCGATATGCATATATATAGGTCTTTTATGATTGGTTTCAGTCTAAATAAGCCAAAAATGATCATAATTTGACATTTTTTGATGAAAAAAATTTTTTTTGAAAATTTTCGATGGCGAATCTAGAGTGCCAGGACTACACAAAAGGGTGAAATTTTGATCCAGGAGAGTCGATATGCATATATATAGGTCTTTTATGATTGGTCCCAGTCTAAATAAGCCAAAAATGATCATAATTTGACATTTTTTGATAAAAAAAAAAATTATTTGAAAATTTTCGATGTCGAATCTACAGTGCCAGCACTATACAAAAGAGTAAAATTTTGATCCAGGTAAGTCGATATGCATATATATGGGTCTTTTGTGATTGGTTTTTTTTGAAAATTTTCGATGTCAAATCTAGAGTGCCAGGACTATACAAAAGAGTGAAATTTTGTCCCAGGTTGGTCGATATGCATAAATATAGGTCTTTTATTACTGGTCCCAGTCTAAATAAGCCAAAAATAATCATAATTTGATCTTTTTTTGATAAAAAAAAATTTTTTGAAAATTTTCGATGTCGAATTTAGAGTGCCAGGACTATACAAAAAAGTGAAATTTTGATCCAGGTAAGTGGATATGCATATATAGGTCTTTTATGATTAGTCCCAGTCTAAATAAGCCAAAAATGATCATAATTTGACATTTTTTGATAAAAAAAAAATTTTCGAAAATTTTCGATGTCGAATCTAGAGTGCCAGGTTTATACAAAAGAGTTAAATTTTGATCCAGGTAAGTCGATATGGATATATATAGGTCTTTCATGATTGGTTCCAGTCTAAATAAGCCAAAAATGATCATAGTTTGACATTTTTTGACAAAAAATTTTTTTTTTTTAATTTTCGATGTCGAATCTAGGGTGCCAGGACTATACAAAAGAGTGAAATTTTGATCCAGGTAAGTCGATATGCATATATATAGGTCTTTTATGATTGTTCCCAGTCTAAATAAGCCAAAAATGATCATAATTTAACATTTTTTGATAAAAAAAAATTTTCGAAACTTTTCGATGTCGAATCTAGAGTGCCAGGACTATACAAAAGAGTAAAATTTTGATCCAGGTAAGTCGATATGCATATATATGGGTCTTTTATGATTGGTCCCAGTCTAAATAAGCCAAAAATGATCATAATTCGACATTTTTTTATAAGAAAATTTTTTTTTGAAAATTTTCGATGTCAAATCTAGAGTGCCAGGAATATACAAAAGAGTGAAATTTTGTCCCAGGTTGGTCGATATGCATATATATAGGTCTTTTATTACTGGTCCCAGTCTAAATAAGCCAAAAATAATCATAATTTGACATTTTTTGATAAAAAAAATTTTTTTGAAAATTTTCGATGTCGAATTTAGAGTGCCAGGACTATACAAAAAAGTGAAATTTTATCCAGGTAAGTGGATATGCATATATATAGGTCTTTTATGATTAGTCCCAGTCTAAATAAGCCAAAAATGATCATAATTTGACATTTTTTGATAAAAAAAAAATTTTTTGAAAATTTTCGATGTCGAATCTAGAGTGCCAGGACTATACAAAAGAGTGAAATTTTGATCCAGGTAAGTCGATATGCATATATATAGCTCTTTTATGATTGGTCCCAGTCTAAATAAGCCAAAAATAATCATGATTTGACATTTTCGATAAAAAAAATTTTTTTGAAAATTTTCGATGTCGAATCTAGAGTGCCAGGACTATACAAAAGAGTGAAATTTTGATCCAGCTTAGTCGATATGCATATATATAGGTCTTTTATGATTAATCCCAGTCTAAATAAGCCAAAAATGATCATAATTTGTCATTTTTTGATTAAAAAAAAATTTTTTGAAAATTTTCGATGTCGCATCTACAGTGCCAGGACTATACAAAAGAGTGAAATTTTGATCCAGGAGAGTCAATATGCATAAATATAGGTCTTTTATGGTTAGTCCCAGTATAAATTAGCCAAAAATGATCATAATTTGGCATTTTTTGATAAAAAAAAATTTTTTTGAAAATTTTCGATGTCGAATCTAGAGTGCCAGGACTATACAAAAGAGTGAAATTTTGATCCAGGTAAGTCGATATGGATATATATAGGTCTTTTATTATGGTTCCAGTCTAAATAAGCCAAAAATGATCATAATTTGAAATTTTTTGATAAAAAAAAAAATTTTTGAAAAATTTCGATGTCGAATCTAGAGTGCCAGGACTATACAAAAGAGTGAAATTTTGATCCAGGTAAGTCGATATGCTTATATATAGGATTTTTATGATTGGTTCCAGTCTAAATAAGCCAAAAATGATCATAATTTGACATTTTTTGATAAAAAAAAAATTTTTTGAAAATTTTCGATGTCGAATCTAGGGTGCCAGGACTATACAAAAGAGTGAAATTTTGATCCAGATAGCTCGATATGCATATATATAAGTCTTTTATGATTGGTCCCAGTCTAAATAAGGCAAAAATGATCATAATTTGAAAATTTTTGATAAAAAAAAAAAATTTTTTGAAAATTTTCGATGTCGAATTTAGAGTGCCAGACTATACAAAAGAGTGAAATTTTAATCCATATAAGTCGATATGCATATATATAGGTCTTTTATGATTGGTCTCAGTCTAAATAAGCCAAAAATGATCATAATTTGACACTTTTTGATAAAAAAAAAAAATTTTGAAAAATTTCGATGTCGAATCTAGAGTGCCAGGACTATACAAAAGAGTGAAATTTTGATCCAGGTAAGTCGATATGCATATATATAGGTCTTGTATGATTGGTTCCAGTCTAAATAAGCCAAAAATGATCATAATTTGACATTTTTTGATTAAAAAAAAATTTTTTGAAAATTTTCGATGTCGAATCTAGAGTGCCAGGACTATACAAAAGAGTGAAATTTTGATCCAGGTAAGTGGATATGCATATATATAGGTCTTTTATGATTGGTTCCAGTCTACATAAGCCAAAAATGATCATAATTTGACATTTTTTGATAAAAAAAAATTTTTCGAAAATTTTCGATGTCGAATCTAGTGTGCCAGGACTATACAAAAGAGTTGAATTTTGATCCAAGTAAGTCGATATGTATATATATAGGTCTTTTATGATTGGTCCCAGTCCAAATAAGCCAAAAATGGTCATAATGTGACATTTTTTGATTAAAAAAAAATTTTTTGAAAATTTTCGATGTCGAATCTAGAGTGCCAGGTCTATACAAAAGAGTGAAATTTTGATCCAGGTAAGTCGATATGCATATATATAGGTCTTTTATGATTGGTCCCAGTCTAAATAAGCCAAAAATAATCATGATTTGACATTTTCGATAAAAAAATTTTTTTTGAAAATTTTCGATGTCGAATCTAGAGTGCCAGGACAATACAAAAGAGTGAAATTTTGATCCAGCTTAGTTGATATGCATATATATAGGTCTTTTATGATTGGTCCCAGTCTAAATAAGCCAAAAATGATCATAATTTGACATTTTTTGATAAAAAAAAAATTTTTTGAAAATTTTCGATGTTGAATCTAGAGTGCCAGGACTATACAAAAGAGTGAAATTTTGATCCATGTAAGTCGATATGCATATATATAGGTCTTTTATGATTGGTCCCAGTCCAAATAAGCCAAAAATGGTCATAATTTGACATTTTTTGATTAAAAAAAAATTTTTTGAAAATTTTCGATGTCGAATCTAGAGTGCCAGGACTATACAAAAGAGTGAAATTTTGATCCAGGTAAGTCGATATGCATATATATAGGTCTTTTATGATTGGTTCCATTCTAAATAGGCCAAAAATGATCATAATTTGACATTTTTTGATAAAAAAAAATTTTTTGAAAATTTTCGATGTCAAATCTAGAGTGCCAGGACTATACAAAAGAGTGAAATTTTGTCCCGGGTTGGTCGATATGCATATATATAGGTCTTTTATGATTGGTTTCAGTCTAAATAAGCCAAAAATAATCATAATTTAACATTTTTTGATAAAAAAAAATTTTTTGAAAATTTTCGATGTCGAATTTAGAGTGCCAGGACTATACAAAAAAGTGAAATTTTGATCCAGGTAAGTCGATATGCATATATATAGGTCTTTTATGATTGGTCCCAGTCTAAATAAGCCAAAAATGATCATAATTTGACATTTTTTGATAAAAAAAAAATTTTTTGAAAATTTTCGATGTCGAATCTAGAGTGCCAGGTCTATACAAAAGAGTGAAATTTTGATCCAGGTAAGTCGATATGCATATATATAGGTCTTTTATGATTGGTCCCAGTCTAAATAAGCCAAAAATAATCATGATTTGACATTTTCGATAAAAAAATTTTTTTTGAAAATTTTCGATGACGAATCTAGATTGCCAGGACTATACAAAAGAGTGAAATTTTGATCCAGCTTAGTTGATTTGCATATATATAGGTCTTTTATGAATAATCCCAGTCTAAATAAGCCAAAAATGATCATAATTTGTCATTTTTTATTAAAAAAAAATTTTTGAAAATTTTCGATGTCGAATCTAGAGTGCCAGGACTATACAAAAGAGTGAAATTTTGATCCAGGTAAGTCGAGATGCATATATATAGGTCTTTTATGATTGGTCCCAGTCTAAATAAGCCAAAAATGATCATAATTTGACATTTTTTGATAAAAAAAAAAATTTTTGAAAATTTTCGATGTCGAATCTAGAGTGCCAGGACTATACAAAAGAATAAAATTTTGTTCCAGGTAAGTCGATATGCATATATATATAGGTCTTTTATGATTGGTCCCAGTCTAAATAAGCCAAAAATGATCATAATTTGACATTTTTTGATAAAAAAAAAATTTTTTGAAAATTTTCGATGTCGAATCTAGGGTGCCAGGACTATACAAAAGAGTGAAATTTTGATCCAGATAGCTCGATATGCATATATATAAGTCTTTTATGATTGGTCCCAGTCTAAATAAGGCAAAAATGATCATAATTTGAAAATTTTTGATAAAAAAAAAAAATTTTTTGAAAATTTTCGATGTCGAATTTAGAGTGCCAGACTATACAAAAGAGTGAAATTTTAATCCATGTAAGTCGATATGCATATATATAGGTCTTTTATGATTGGTCTCAGTCTAAATAAGCCAAAAATGATCATAATTTGACATTTTTTGATAAAAAAAAAAAATTTTGAAAAATTTCGATGTCGAATCTAGAGTGCCAGGACTATACAAAAGAGTGAAATTTTGATCCAGGTAAGTCGATATGCATATATATAGGTCTTTTATGATTGGTTCCAGTCTAAATAAGCCAAAAATGATCATAATTTGACATTTTTTGATTAAAAAAAAATTTTTTGAAAATTTTCGATGTCGAATCTAGAGTGCCAGGACTATACAAAAGAGTGAAATTTTGATCCAGGTAAGTGGATATGCATATATATAGGTCTTTTATGATTGGTTCCAGTCTACATAAGCCAAAAATGATCATAATTTGACATTTTTTGATAAAAAAAAATTTTTTGAAAATTTTCGATGTCGAATCTAGAGTGCCAGGTCTATACAAAAGAGTGAAATTTTGATCCAGGTAAGTCGATATGCATATATTTAGGTCTTTTATGATTGGTCCCAGTCTAAATAAGCCAAAAATAATCATGATTTGACATTTTCGATAAAAAAATTTTTTTTGAAAATTTTCGATGTCGAATCTAGAGTGCCAGGACAATACAAAAGAGTAAAATTTTGATCCAGCTTAGTTGATATGCATATATATAGGTCTTTTATGATTGGTCCCAGTCTAAATAAGCCAAAAATGATCATAATTTGACATTTTTTGATAAAAAAAAAATTTTTTGAAAATTTTCGATGTTGAATCTAGAGTGCCAGGACTATACAAAAGAGTGAAATTTTGATCCATGTAAGTCGATATGCATATATATAGGTCTTTTATGATTGGTCCCAGTCCAAATAAGCCAAAAATGGTCATAATTTGACATTTTTTGATTAAAAGAAAATTTTTTGAAAATTTTCGATGTCGAATCTAGAGTGCCAGAACTATACAAAAGAGTGAAATTTTGATCCAGGTAAGTCGATATGCATATATATAGGTCTTTTATGATTGGTTCCATTCTAAATAGGCCAAAAATGATCAGAATTTGACATTTTTTGATTAAAAAAAATTTTTTGAAAATTTTCGATGTCAAATCTAGAGTGCCAGGACTATACAAAAGAGTGAAATTTTGTCCCGGGTTGGTCGATATGCATATATATAGGTCTTTTATGATTGGTTTCAGTCTAAATAAGCCAAAAATAATCATAATTTAACATTTTTTGATAAAAAAAAATTTTTTGAAAATTTTCGATGTCGAATTAAGAGTGCCAGGACTATACAAAAAAGTGAAATTTTGATCCAGGTAAGTCGATATGGATATATATAGGTCTTTTATGATTGGTCCCAGTCTAAATAAGCCAAAAATGATCATAATTTGACATTTTTTGATAAAAAAAAAATTTTTTGAAAATTTTCGATGTCGAATCTAGAGTGCCAGGTCTATACAAAAGAGTGAAATTTTGATCCAGGTAAGTCGATATGCATATATATAGGTCTTTTATGATTGGTCCCAGTCTAAATAAGCCAAAAATAATCATGATTTGACATTTTCGATAAAAAATTTTTTTTTGAAAATTTTCGATGTCGAATCTAGATTGCCAGGACTATACAAAAGAGTGAAATTTTGATCCAGCTTAGTTGATTTGCATATATATAGGTCTTTTATGAATAATCCCAGTCTAAATAAGCCAAAAATGATCATAATTTGTCATTTTTTATTAAAAAAAAATTTTTGAAAATTTTCGATGTCGAATCTAGAGTGCCAGGACTATACAAAAGAGTGAAATTTTGATCCAGGAGAGTCGATATGCATATATATAGGTCTTTTATGATTGGTCCTAGTCTAAATAAGGCAAAAATGATCATAATTTGACATTTTTTGATAAAAAAAAAAATTTTTTGAAAATTCTCGATGTCGAATCTAGAATGCCAGGACTATACAAAAGAGTGAAATTTTGATCCAGGAGAGTCAATATGCATAAATATAGGTCTTTTATGGTTAGTCCCAGTCTAAATAAGCCAAAAATGATAATAATTTGACATTTTTTGATAAAAAAAATTTTTTTTGAAAATTTTCGATGTCGAATCTAGAGTGCCAGGACTATACAAAAGAGTGAAATTTTGATCCAGGTAAGTCGAGATGCATATATATAGGTCTTTTATGATTGGTCCCAGTCTAAATAAGCCAAAAATGATCATAATTTGACATTTTTTGATAAAAAAAAAAATTTTTGAAAATTTTCGATGTCGAATCTAGAGTGCCAGGACTATACAAAAGAATAAAATTTTGTTCCAGGTAAGTCGATATGCATATATATATAGGTCTTTTATGATTGGTCCCAGTCTAAATAAGCCAAAAATGATCATAATTTGACATTTTTTGATAAAAAAAAATTTTTTTGAAAATTTTCGATGTCGAATCTAGAGTGCCAGGACTATACAAAAGAGTGAAATTTTGATTCAGGTAAGTCGATATACATATATATAGGTCTTTTATGATTGGTTCCAGTCCAAATAAGCCAAAAATGATCATAATTTGACATTTTTTGATAAAAAAAAAATTTTTTGAAAATTTTCGATGTCGAATCTAGAGTGCCACGACTATACAAAAGAGTGAAATTTTGATCCAGGTAAGTCGATATGCATATATTTAGGTCTTTTATGATTGTTCCCAGTCTAAATAAGCCAAAAATGATCATAATTTGACATTTTTTGATAAAAAAAAATTTTCGAAACTTTTCGATGTCGAATCTAGAGTGCCAGGACTATACAAAAGAGTAAAATTTTGATCCAGGTAAGTCGATATGCATATATATGGGTCTTTTATGATTGATCCCAGTCTAAATAAGCCAAAAATGATCATAATTCGACATTTTTTGATAAGAAAATTTTTTTTTTTGAAAATTTTCGATGTCAAATCTAGAGTGCCAGGACTATACAAAAGAGTGAAATTTTGTCCCAGGTTGGTCGATATGCATATATATAGGTCTTTTATTACTGGTCCCAGTCTAAATAAGCCAAAAATAATCATAATTTGACATTTTTTGATAAAAAAAATTTTTTTGAAAATTTTCGATGTCGAATTTAGAGTGCCAGGACTATACAAAAAAGTGAAATTTTGATCCAGGTAAGTCGATATGCATATATATAGGTCTTTTATGATTAGTCCCAGTCTAAATAAGCCAAAAATGATCATAATTTGACATTTTTTGATTAAAAAAAAATTTTTTGAAAATTTTCGATGTCGAATCTAGAGTGCCAGGACTATACAAAAGAGTGAAATTTTGATCCAGGTAAGTCGATATGCATATATATAGCTCTTTTATGATTGGTCCCAGTCTAAATAAGCCAAAAATAATCATGATTTGACATTTTCGATAAAAAAATTTTTTTCGAAAATTTTCGATGTCGAATCTAGAGTGGCACTATACAAAAGAGTGAAATTTTGATCCAGGTAAGTCGATATGCATATAAATAGGTCTTTTATTACTGGTCCCAGTCTAAATAAGCCAAAAATAATCATAATTTGACATTTTTTGATAAAAAAAAATTTTTTGAAAATTTTCGATGTCGAATTTAGAGTGCCAGGACTATACAAAAAAGTGAAATTTTGATCCAGGTAAGTCGATATGCATATATATAGGTCTTTTATGATTAGTCCCAGTCTAAATAAGCCAAAAATGATCATAATTTGACATTTTTTGATAAAAAAAAAATTTTTTGAAAATTTTCGATGTCGAATCTAGAGTGCCAGGACTATACAAAAGAGTGAAATTTTGATCCAGGTAAGTCGATATGCATATATATAGCTCTTTTATGATTGGTCCCAGTCTAAATAAGCCAAAAATAATCATGATTTGACATTTTCGATAAAAAAATTTTTTTCGAAAATTTTCGATGTCGAATCTAGAGTGCCACGACTAAACAAAAGAGTGAAATTTTGATCCAGGTAAGTCGATATGCATATATATAGGTCTTTTATGATTGTTCCCAGTCTAAATAAGCCAAAAATGATCATAATTTGACATTTTTTGATAAAAAAAAATTTTCGAAACTTTTCGATGTCGAATCTAGAGTGCCAGGACTATACAAAAGAGTAAAATTTTGATCCAGGTAAGTCGATATGCATATATATGGGTCTTTTATGATTGGTCCCAGTCTAAATAAGCCAAAAATGATCATAATTCGACATTTTTTGATAAGAAAATTTTTTTTTTTTTAAATTTTCGATGTCAAATCTAGTGTGCCAGGACCTTACAAAAGAGTGAAATTTTGTCCCAGGTTGGTCGATATGCATATATATAGGTCTTTTATTACTGGTCCCAGTCTAAATAAGCCAAAAATAATCATAATTTGACATTTTTTGATAAAAAAAAATTTTTTGAAAATTTTCGATGCCGAATTTAGAGTGCCAGGACTATACAAAAAAGTGAAATTTTGATCCAGGTAAGTCGATATGCATATATATAGGTCTTTTATGATTAGTCCCAGTCTAAATAAGCCAAAAATGATCATAATTTGACATTTTTTGATAAAAAAAAAATTTTTTGAAAATTTTCGATGTCGAATCTAGAGTGCCAGGACTATACAAAAGAGTGAAATTTTGATCCAGGTAAGTCGATATGCATATATATAGCTCTTTTATGATTGGTCCCAGTCTAAATAAGCCAAAAATAATCATGATTTGACATTTTCGATAAAACAATTTTTTTTGAAAATTTTCGATGTCGAATCTAGAGTGCCAGGACTATACAAAAGAGTGAAATTTTGATCCAGCTTAGTCGATATGCATATATATAGGTCTTTTATGATTAATCCCAGTCTAAATAAGCCAAAAATGATCATAATTTGTCATTTTTTGATTAAAAAAAATTTTTTTAAAAATTTTCGATGTCGCATCTAGAGTGCCAGGACTATACAAAAGAGTGAAATTTTGATCCAGGAGAGTCAATATGCATAAATATAGGTCTTTTATGGTTAGTCCCAGACTAAATTAGCCAAAAATGATCATAATTTGACATTTTTTGATAAAAAAAAAATTTTTTGAAAATTTTCGATGTCGAATCTAGAGTGCCAGGACTATACAAAAGAGTGAAATTTTGATCCAGGTAAGTCGATATGCATATATATAGGTCTTTTATGATTGGTCCCAGTCTAAATAAGGCAAAAATGATCATAATTTGACATTTTTTGAAAAAAAAAAATTTTTTGATAATTTTCGATGTCAAATCTAGAGTGCCAGGACTATACAAAAGAGTGAAATTTTGATCCAGGTAACTCGATATGCATATATATAAGTCTTTTATGATTGGTCCCAGTCTAAATAAGGCAAAAATGATCATAATTTGAAAATTTTTGATAAAAAAAAAAATTTTTTGAAAATTTTCGATGTCGAATTTAGAGTGCCAGTCTATACAAAAGAGTGAAATTTTAATCCATGTAAGTCGATATGCATATATATAGGTCTTTTATGATTGGTCCCAGTCTAAATAAGCCAAAAATGATCATAATTTGACATTTTTTGATAAAAAAAAAATTTTTTGAAAAATTTCGATGTCGAATCTAGAGTGCCAGGACTATACAAAAGAGTGAAATTTTGATCCAGGTAAGTCGATATGCATATATATAGGTCTTTTATGATTGGTTCCAGTCTAAATAAGCCAAAAATGATCATAATTTGACATTTTTTGATTAAAAAAAAATTTTTTTAAAATTTTCGATGTCGAATCTAGAGTGCCAGGACTATACAAAAGAGTGAAATTTTGATCCAGGTAAGTGGATATGCATATATATAGGTCTTTTATGATTGGTTCCAGTCTACATAAGCCAAAAATGATCATAATTTGACATTTTTTGATAAAAAAAAATTTTTCGAAAATTTTCGATGTCGAATCTAGAGTGCCAGGACTATACAAAAGAGTTGAATTTTGATCCAAGTAAGTCGATATGCATATATATAGGTCTTTTATGATTGGTCCCAGTCTAAATAAGCCAAAAATAATCATAATTTGACATTTTTTTATAAAAAAAAAATTTTTTGAAAATTTTCGATGTTGAATCTAGAGTGCCAGGACTATACAAAAGAGTGAAATTTTGATCCATGTAAGTCGATATGCATATATATAGGTCTTTTATGAGTGGTCCCAGTCCAAATAAGCCAAAAATGGTAATAATTTGACATTTTTTGATTAAAAAAAAAATTTTTGAAAATTTTCGATGTCGAATCTAGAGTGCCAGGACTATACAAAAGAGTGAAATTTTGATCCAGATAAGTCGATATGCATATATATAGGTCTTTTATGATTGGTTCCATTCTAAATAGGCCAAAAATGATCAGAATTTGACATTTTTTGATAAAAAAAAATTTTTTGATAATTTTCGATGTCAAATCTAGAGCGCCAGGACTATACAAAAGAGTGAAATTTTGTCCCAGGTTGGTCGATATGCATATGTATAGGTCTTTTATGATTGGTTTCAGTCTAAATAAGCCAAAAATAATCATAATTTAACAATTTTTGATAAAAAAAAATTTTTTGAAAATTTTCGATGTCGAATTTAGAGTGCCAGGACTATACAAAAGAGAAAAATTTGGATCCAGGTAAGTCGTATGCATATATGTATAGGTCTTTTATGATTGTTCCCAGTCTAAATAAGAAAAAATGATCCTAATTTGACATTTTTTGATAAAAAAAAATTTTTCGAAAATTTTCGATGTCGAATCTAGAGTGCCAGGACTATACAAAAGAGTGAAATTTTGATCCAGGTAAGTCGAGATGCATATATATAGGTCTTTTATGATTGGTCCCAGACTAAATAAGCCAAAAATAATCAAGATTTGACATTTTCGATAAAAAAATTTTTTTTGAAAATTTTCGATGTCGAATCTAGAGTGCCAGGACTATACAAAAGAGTGAAATTTTGATCCAGCTTAGTTGATATGCATATATATAGGTCTTTTATGATTGGTCCCAGTCTAAATAAGCCAAAAATGATCATAATTTGACATTTTTTGATAAAAAAAAAATTTTTAGAAAATTTTCGATGTTGAATCTAGAGTGCCAGGACTATACAAAAGAGTGAAATTTTGATCCATGTAAGTCGATATGCATATATATAGGTCTTTTATGATTGGTCCCAGTCCAAATAAGCCAAAAATGGTCATAATTTGACATTTTTTGATTAAAAAAAATTTTTTTGCAAATTTTCGATGTCGAATCTAGAGTGCCAGGACTATACAAAAGGGTGAAATTTTGATCCAGGTAAGTCGATATGCATATATATAGGTCTTTTATGATTGGTTCCATTCTAAATAGGCCAAAAATGATCAGAATTTGACATTTTTTGATAAAAAAAATTTTTTTGAAAATTTTCGATGTCAAATCTAGAGTGCCAGGACTATACAAAAGAGTGAAATTTTGTCCCAGGTTGGTCGATATGCATATATATAGGTCTTTTATGATTGGTTTCAGTCTAAATAAGCCAAAAATTATCATAATTTAACATTTTTTGATAAAAAAAAATTTTTTGAAAATTTTCGATGTCGAATTTAGAGTGCCAGGACTATACAAAAAAGTGAAATTTTGATCCAGGTAAGTCGATATGCATATATATAGGTCTTTTATGATTGGTCCCAGTCTAAATAAGCCAAAAATGATCATAATTTGACATTTTTTGATAAAAAAAAAATTTTTTGAAAATTTTCGATGTCGAGTCTAGAGTGCCAGGACTATACAAAAGAGTGAAATTTTGATTCAGGTAAGTCGATATACATATATATAGGTCTTTTATGATTGGTTCCAGTCCAAATAAGCCAAAAATGATCATAATTTGACATTTTTTGATAAAAAAAAAATTTTTTGAAAATTTTCGATGTCGAATTTAGAGTGCCAGGACTATACAAAAGAGTGAAGTTTTGATCCAGGTAAGTCGATATGCATATATATAGGTCTTTTATGATTGGTCCCAGTCTAAATAAGGCAAAAATGATCATAATTTGACATTTTTTGAAAAAAAAAAATTTTTGCAAGTTTTCGATGTCGAATCTAGAGTGCCAGGACTATACAAAAGAGTGAAATTTTGATCCAGGTAAGTCGAGATGCATATATATAGGTCTTTTATGATTGGTCCCAGTCTAAATAAGCCAAAAATGATCATAATTTGACATTTTTTGATAAAAAAAAAATTATTTGAAAATTTTCGATGTCGAATCTACAGTGCCAGCACTATACAAAAGAGTGAAATTTTGATCCAGGTAAGTCGATATGCATTTATATTGGTCTTTTATGATTGGTCCCAGTCTAAATAAGCCAAAAATGATCATAATTTGACATTTTTTGATAAAAAAAATTTTTTTGAAAATTTTCGATGTCGAATCTAGAGTGCCAGGACTATACAAAAGAGTGAAATTTTAATCCAGGTAAGTAAATATACATATATATAGGTCTTTTATGATTGGTTCCAGTCCAAATAAGCCAAAAATGATCATAATTTGACATTTTTTGATAAAAAAAAAATTTTTTGAAAATTTTCGATGTCGAATCTAGAGTGCCAGGACTATACAAAAGAGTGAAATTTTGATCCAGGTAAGTCGATATGGATATATATAGGTCTTTTATTATGGTTCCAGTCTAAATAAGCCAAAAATGATCATAATTTGACATTTTTTGATAAAAAAAAAAATTTTTTGCAAATTTTCGATGTCGAATCTAGAGTGCCAGGACTATACAAAAGGGTGAAATTTTGATCCAGGTAAGTCGATATGCATATATATAGGTCTTTTATGATTGGTTCCATTCTAAATAGGCCAAAAATGATCATAATTTGACATTTTTTGATAAAAAATAAATTTTTTGAAAATTTCCGATGTCGAATCTAGGGTGCCAGGACTATACAAAAGAGTGAAATTTTGATCCAGGTAAGTCGAGATGCATATATATAGGTCTTTTATGATTGGTCCCAGACTAAATAAGCCAAAATAATCATGATTTGACATTTTCGATGAAAAAATTTTGTTTGAAAATTTTCGATGTCGAATCTAGAGTGCCAGGACTATACAAAAGAGTGAAATTTTGATCCAGCTTAGTTGATATGCATATATATAGGTCTTTTATGATTGGTCCCAGTCTAAATAAGCCAAAAATGATCATAATTTGACATTTTTTGATAAAAAAAAAATTTTTAGAAAATTTTCGATGTTGAATCTAGAGTGCCAGGACTATACAAAAGAGTGAAATTTTGATCCATGTAAGTCGATATGCATATATATAGGTCTTTTATGATTGGTCCCAGTCCAAATAAGCCAAAAATGGTCATAATTTGACATTTTTTGATTAAAAAAAAATTTTTTGCAAATTTTCGATGTCGAATCTAGAGTGCCAGGACTATACAAAAGGGTGAAATTTTGATCCAGGTAAGTCGATATGCATATATATAGGTCTTTTATGATTGGTTCCATTCTAAATAGGCCAAAAATGATCAGAATTTGACATTTTTTGATAAAAAAAATTTTTTTGAAAATTTTCGATGTCAAATCTAGAGTGCCAGGACTATACAAAAGAGTGAAATTTTGTCCCAGGTTGGTCGATATGCATATATATAGGTCTTTTATGATTGGTTTCAGTCTAAATAAGCCAAAAATAATCATAATTTAACATTTTTTGATAAAAAAAAATTTTTTGAAAATTTTCGATGTCGAATTTAGAGTGCCAGGACTATACAAAATAGTGAAATTTTGATCCAGGTAAGTCGATATGCATATATATAGGTCTTTTATGATTGGTCCCAGTCTAAATAAGCCAAAAATGATCATAATTTGACATTTTTTGATAAAAAAAAAATTTTTTGAAAATTTTCGATGTCGAATCTAGAGTGCCAGGACTATACAAAAGAGTGAAATTTTGATCCAGGTAAGTCGATATGCATATATATTGGTCTTTTATGATTGGTCCCAGTCTAAATAAGCCAAAAATGATCATAATTTGACATTTTTTGATAAAAAATTTTTTTTGAAAATTTTCGATGTCGAATCTAGAGTGCCAGGACTATACAAAAGAGTGAAATTTTAATCCAGGTAAGTTAATATACATATATATATATAGGTCTTTTATGATTGGTTCCAGTCCAAATAAGCCAAAAATGATCATAATTTGACATTTTTTGATAAAAAAAAATTTTTTTGAAAATTTTCGATGTCGAATCTAGAGTGCCAGGACTATACAAAAGAGTGAAATTTTAATCCAGGTAAGTCGATATGGATATATATAGGTCTTTTATGATTGGTTCCAGTCTAAATAAGCCAAAAATGATCATAATTTGACATTTTTTGATAAAAAAAAAATTTTTTGAAAATTTTCGATGTCGAATCTAGGGTGCCAGGACTATACAAAAGAGTGAAATTTTGATCCAGGTAAGTCGAGATGCATATATATAGGTCTTTTATGATTGGTCCCAGTCTAAATAAGCCAAAAATGATCATAATTTGACATTTTTTGATAAAAAAAAAATTTTTTCAAAATTTTCGATGTCGAATCTAGAGTGCCAGGACTATACAAAAGAGTGAAATTTTGATTCAGGTAAGTCGATATGCATATATATAGGTCTTTTATAATTGTTCCCAGTCTAAATAAGCCAAAAATGATCATAATTTGACATTTTTTGATTAAAAAAAAATTTTTGAAAATTTTCGATGTCGAATCTAGAGTGCCAGGACTATACAAAAGAGTGAAATTTTGATCCAGGTAAGTCGATATGCATATATATAGGTCTTTTGTGGTTAGTCCCAGTCTAAATTAGCCAAAAATGATCATAATTTGACATTTTTTGATAAAAAAAAAAATTTTTGAAAATTTTCGATGTCGAATCTAGAGTGCCAGGACTATACAAAAGAGTGAAATTTTGATCCAGGTAAGTCGATATGCATATATATAGGTCTTTTATGATTGGTTTCAGTCTAAATAAGCCAAAAATGATCATAATTTGACATTTTTTGATAAAAAAAATTATTTGAAAATTTTCAATGTCGAATCTACAGTGCCAGCACTATACAAAAGAGTGAAATTTTGATCCAGGTAAGTCGATATGCACATATATTGGTCTTTTATGATTGGTCCCAGTCTAAATAAGCCAAAAATGATCATAATTTCACATTTTTTGATAAAAATAATTTTTTTGAAAATTTTCGATGTCGAATCTAGAGTGCCAGGACTAAACAAAAGAGAGAAATTTTAATCCAGGTAAGTTGATATACATATATATAGGTCTTTTATGATTGGTTCCAGTCCAAATAAGCCAAAAATGATCATAATTTGACATTTTTTGATAAAAAAAAATTTTTTGAAAATTTTCGATGTCGAATCTAGAGGGCCAGGACTATACAAAAGAGTGAAATTTTGATCCAGGTAAGTCGATATGGATATATATAGGTCTTTTATTATGGTTCCAGTCTAAATAAGCCAAAAATGATCATAATTTGACATTTTTTGATAAAAAAAAAAATTTTTGAAAAATTTCGATGTCGAATCTAGAGTAACAGGACTATACAAAAGAGTGAAATTTTGATCCAGGTAAGTCGATATGCATATATATAGGTCTTTTATGATTGGTTCCAGTCTAAATAAGCCAAAAATGATCATAATTTGACATTTTTTGATAAAAAAAAAATTTTTTGAAAATTTTCGATGTCGAATCTAGGGTGCCAGGACTATACAAAAGAGTGAAATTTTAATCCATGTAAGTCGATATGCATATATATAGGTCTTTTATGATTGGTTCCAGTCTAAATAAGCCAAAAATGATCATAATTTGACATTTTTTGATAAAAAAAAAATTTTTTGAAAATTTTCGATGTCGAATCTAGGGTGCCAGGACTATACAAAAGAGTGAAATTTTGATCCAGGTAACTCGATATGCATATATATAAGTCTTTTATGATTGGTCCCAGTCTAAATAAGGCAAAAATGATCATAATTTGAAAATTTTTGATAAAAAAAAAATTTTTTTGAAAATTTTCGATGTCGAATTTAGAGTGCCAGACTATACAAAAGAGTGAAATTTTAATCCATGTAAGTCGATATGCATATATATAGGTCTTTTATGATTGGTCCCAGTCTAAATAAGCCAAAAATGATCATAATTTGACATTTTTTGATAAAAAAAAATTTTTTTGAAAATTTACGATGTCGAATCAAGAGTGCCAGGACTATACAACAGAGTGAAATTTTGATCCAGCTTAGTTGATATGCATATATATAGGTCTTTTATGATTGGTCCCAGTCTAAATAAGCCAAAAATGATCATAATTTGACATTTTTTGAAAAAAAAAAAATTTTTAGAAAATTTTCGATGTTGAATCTAGAGTGCCAGGACTATACAAAAGAGTGAAATTTTGATCCATGTAAGTCGATATGCATATATATAGGTCTTTTATGATTGGTCCCAGTCCAAATAAGCCAAAAATGGTCATAATTTGACATTTTTTGATTAAAAAAAAATTTTTTGCAAATTTTCGATGTCGAATCTAGAGTGCCAGGACTATACAAAAGGGTGAAATTTTGATCCAGGTAAGTCGATATGCATATATATAGGTCTTTTATGATTGGTTCCATTCTAAATAGGCCAAAAATGATCAGAATTTGACATTTTTTGATAAAAAAAATTTTTTTGAAAATTTTCGATGTCAAATCTAGAGTGCCAGGACTATACAAAAGAGTGAAATTTTGTCCCAGGTTGGTCGATATGCATATATATAGGTCTTTTATGATTGGTTTCAGTCTAAATAAGCCAAAAATAATCATAATTTAACATTTTTTGATAAAAAAAAATTTTTTGAAAATTTTCGATGTCGAATTTAGAGTGCCAGGACTATACAAAAAAGTGAAATTTTGATCCAGGTAAGTCGATATGCATATATATAGGTCTTTTATGATTGGTCCCAGTCTAAATAAGCCAAAAATGATCATAATTTGACATTTTTTGATAAAAAAAAAATTTTTTGAAAATTTTCGATGTCGAATCTAGAGTGCCAGGACTATACAAAAGAGTGAAATTTTGATCCAGGTAAGTCGATATGCATATATATTGGTCTTTTATGATTGGTCCCAGTCTAAATAAGCCAAAAATGATCATAATTTGACATTTTTTGATAAAAAAATTTTTTTGAAAATTTTCGATGTCGAATCTAGAGTGCCAGGACTATACAAAAGAGTGAAATTTTAATCCAGGTAAGTTAATATACATATATATATATAGGTCTTTTATGATTGGTTCCAGTCCAAATAAGCCAAAAATGATCATAATTTGACATTTTTTGATAAAAAAAATTTTTTTTGAAAATTTTCGATGTCGAATCTAGAGTGCCAGGACTATACAAAAGAGTGAAATTTTGATCCAGGTAAGTCGATATGGATATATATAGGTCTTTTATGATTGGTTCCAGTCTAAATAAGCCAAAAATGATCATAATTTGACATTTTTTGATAAAAAAAAAATTTATTGAAAATTTTCGATGTCGAATCTAGGGTGCCAGGACTATACAAAAGAGTGAAATTTTGATCCAGGTAAGTCGAGATGCATATATATAGGTCTTTTATGATTGGTCCCAGTCTAAATAAGCCAAAAATGATCATAATTTGACATTTTTTGATAAAAAAAAATTTTTTCAAAATTTTCGATGTCGAATCTAGAGTGCCAGGACTATACAAAAGAGTGAAATTTTGATTCAGGTAAGTCGATATGCATATATATAGGTCTTTTATAATTGGTCCCAGTCTAAATAAGCCAAAAATGATCATAATTTGACATTTTTTGATAAAAAAAAAAATTTTTGAAAATTTTCGATGTCGAATCTAGAGTGCCAGGACTATACAAAAGAGTGAAATTTTGATCCAGGTAAGTCGATATGCATATATATAGGTCTTTTATTATGGTTCCAGTCTAAATAAGCCAAAAATGATCATAATTTGACATTTTTTGATAAAAAAAAAAATTTTTGAAAAATTTCGATGTCGAATCTAGAGTAACAGGACTATACAAAAGAGTGAAATTTTGATCCAGGTAAGTCGATATGCATATATATAGGTCTTTTATGATTGGTTCCAGTCTAAATAAGCCAAAAATGATCATAATTTGACATTTTTTGATAAAAAAAAAATTTTTTTGAAAATTTTCGATGTCGAATTTAGAGTGCCAGACTATACAAAAGAGTGAAATTTTAATCCATGTAAGTCGATATGCATATATATAGGTCTTTTATGATTGGTCCCAGTCTAAATAAGCCAAAAATGATCATAATTTGACATTTTTTGATAAAAAAAAAATTTTTTGAAAATTTTCGATGTCGAATCTAGGGTGCCAGGACTATACAAAAGAGTGAAATTTTGATCCAGGTAACTCGATATGCATATATATAAGTCTTTTATGATTGGTCCCAGTCTAAATAAGGCAAAAATGATCATAATTTGAAAATTTTTGATAAAAAAAAAATTTTTTTGAAAATTTTCGATGTCGAATTTAGAGTGCCAGACTATACAAAAGAGTGAAATTTTAATCCATGTAAGTCGATATGCATATATATAGGTCTTTTATGATTGGTCCCAGTCTAAATAAGCCAAAAATGATCATAATTTGACATTTTTTGATAAAAAAAAATTTTTTTGAAAATTTACGATGTCGAATCAAGAGTGCCAGGACTATACAACAGAGTGAAATTTTGATCCAGGTAAGTCGATATGCATATATATAGGTCTTTTATGGTTAGTCCCAGTCTAAATTAGCCAAAAATGATCATAATTTGACATTTTTTGATAAAAAAAAAATTTTTTGAAAAATTTCGATGTCGAATCTAGAGTGCCAGGACTATACAAAAGAGTGAAATTTTGATCCAGGTAAGTCGATATGCATATATATAGGTCTTTTATGATTGGTTCCAGTCTACATAAGCCAAAAATGATCATAATTTGACATTTTTTGATAAAAAAAAATTTTTCGAAAATTTTTGACGTCGAATCTAGAGTGCCAGGACTATACAAAAGAGTTGAATTTTGATCCAAGTAAGTCGATATGCATATATATAGATCTTTTATGATTGGTCCCAGTCTAAATAAGCCAAAAATGATCATAATTTGACATTTTTTGATAAAAAAAAAATTTTTTGAAAATTTTCGATGTCGAATCTAGAGTGCCAGGACTATACAAAAGAGTGAAATTTTGATTCAGGTAAGTTGATATGCATATATATAGGTCTTTTATGATTGGTCCCAGTCTAAATAAGCCAAAAATGATCATAATTTGACATTTTTTGATAAAAAAAAAATTTTTTGAAAATTTTCGATGTCGAATCTAGAGTGCCAGGACTATACAAAAGAATAAAATTTTGTTCCAGGTAAGTCGATATGCATATATATAGGTCTTTTATGATTGGTCCCAGTCTAAATAAGCCAAAAATGATCATAATTTGACATTTTTTGATAAAAAAAAAATTTTTGAAAATTTTCGATGTCGAATCTAGAGTGCCAGGACTATACAAAAGAGTGAAATTTTGATCCAGGTAACTCGATATGCATATATATAAGTCTTTTATGATTGGTCCCAGTCTAAATAAGGCAAAAATGATCATAATTTGAAAATCTTTGATGAAAAAAAAATTTTTTTGAAAATTTTCGATGTCGAATTTAGAGTGCCAGACTATACAAAAGAGTGAAATTTTAATCCATGTAAGTCGATATGCATATAAATAGGTCTTTTATGATTGGTCCCAGTCTAAATAAGCCAAAAATGATCATAATTTGACATTTTTTGATAAAAAAAAAAATTTTTGAAAAATTTCGATGTCGAATCTAGAGTGCCAGGACTATACAAAAGAGTGAAATTTTGATCCAGGTAAGTCGATATGCATATATATAGGTCTTTTATGATTGGTTCCAGTCTAAATAAGCCAAAAATGATCATAATTTGACATTTTTTGATTAAAAAAAATTTTTTGAAAATTTTCGATGTCGAATCTAGAGTGCCAGGACTATACAAAAGAGTGAAATTTTGATCCAGGTAAGTGGATATGCATATATATAGGTCTTTTATGATTGGTCCCAGTCTAAATAAGCCAAAAATGATCATAATTTGACATTTTTTTATAAAAAAAAAATTTTTTGAAAATTTTCGATGTTGAATCTAGAGTGCCAGGACTATACAAAAGAGTGAAATTTTGATCCATGTAAGTCGATATGCATATATATAGGTCTTTTATGATTGGTCCCAGTCCAAATAAGCCAAAAATGGTCATAATTTGACATTTATTGATTAAAAAAAAATTTTTTGAAAATTTTCGATGTCGAATCTAGAGTGCCAGGACTATACAAAAGAGTGAAATTTTGATCCAGGTAAGTCGATATGCATATATATAGGTCTTTTATGATTGGTTCCATTCTAAATAGGCCAAAAATGATCAGAATTTGACATTTTTTGATAAAAAAAAATTTTTTGAAAATTTTCGATGTCAAATCTAGAGTGCCAGGACTATACAAAAGAGTGAAATTTTGTCCCAGGTTGGTCGATATGCATATATATAGGTCTTTTATGATTGGTTTCAGTCTAAATAAGCCAAAAATGATCACAATTTGACATTTTTTGATAAAAAAAAAAATTTTTTGAAAATTTTCGATGTCGAATCTAGAGTGCCAGGTCTATACAAAAGAGTGAAATTTTGATCCAGGTAAGTCGATATGCATATATATAGGTCTTTTATGATTGGTCCCAGACTAAATAAGCCAAAAATAATCATGATTTGACATTTTCGATAAAAAAAATTTTTTTGAAAATTTTCGATGTCGAATCTAGAGTGCCAGGACTATACAAAAGAGTGAAATTTTGATCCTGCTTAGTTGATATGCATATATATAGGTCTTTTATGATTGGTCCCAGTCTAAATAAGCCAAAAATGATCATAATTTGACATTTTTTGATAAAAAAAAAATTTTTTGAAAATTTTCGATGTTGAATCTAGAGTGCCAGGACTATACAAAAGAGTGAAATTTTGATCCAGGTAAGTGGATATGCATATATATAGGTCTTTTATGATTGGTTCCAGTCTACATAAGCCAAAAATGATCATAATTTGACATTTTTTGATAAAAAAAATTTTTCGAAAATTTTCGATGTCGAATCTAGAGTGCCAGGACTATACAAAAGAGTGAAATTTTGATCCAGGTAAGTCGATATGCATATATATAAGTCTTTTATGATTGGTTCCATTCTAAATAGGCCAAAAATGATCAGAATTTGACATTTTTTGATAAAAAAAAATTTTTTGAAAATTTTCGATGTCGAATCTAGAGTGCCAGGACTATACAAAAGAGTGAAATTTTGTCCCAGGTTGGTCGATATGCATATATATAGGTCTTTTATGATTGGTTTCAGTCTAAATAAGCCAAAAATAATCATAATTTAACATTTTTTTATAAAAAAAAATTTTTTGAAAATTTTCGATGTCGAATTTAGAGTGCCAGGACTATACAAAAAAGTGAAATTTTGATCCAGGTAAGTCGATATGCATATATATAGGTCTTTTATGATTGGTCCCAGTCTAAATAAGCCAAAAATGATCATAATTTGACATTTTTTGATAAAAAAAAAATTTTTTGAAAATTTTCGATGTCGAATCTAGAGTGCCAGGACTATACAAAAGAGTGAAATTTTGATTCAGGTAAGTCGATATACATATATATAGGTCTTTAATGATTGGTTCCAGTCCAAATAAGCCAAAAATGATCATAATTTGACATTTTTTGATAAAAAAAAAATTTTTTGGAAATTTTCGATGTCGAATCTAGAGTGCCAGGACTATACAAAAGAGTGAAATTTTGATCCAGGTAAGTCGATATGGATATATATAGGTCTTTTATGATTGGTTCCAGTCTAAATAAGCCAAAAATGATCATAATTTGACATTTTTTGATAAAAAACAAATTTTTCGAAAATTTTCGATGTCGAATCTAGAGTGGCACTATACAAAAGAGTGAAATTTTGATCCAGGTAAGTCGATATGCATATAAATAGGTCTTTTATGATTTGTTCCAGTCTAAATAAGCCAAAAATGATCAAAATTTGACATTTTGTGATAAAAAAAAAATTTTTTCGAAAATTTTCGATGTCGAATCTAGGGTGCCAGGACTATACAAAAGAGGAAAATTTGGATCCAGGTAAGTCGATATGCATCTATATAGGTCTTTCATGATTGGTCCCAGTCTAAATAAGCCAAAAATGATCATAATTTGACATTTTTTGATTAAAAAAAATTTTTCGTTTTTTTCGATGTCGAATCTAGAGTGCCAGGACTATACAAAAGAGTGAAATTTTGATCCAGGAGAGTCGATATGCATATATATAGGTCTTTTATGATTGGTCCCAGTCTAAATAAGCCAAAAATGATCATAATTTGACATTTTTTGATAAAAAAAAAATTATTTGAAAATTTTCGATGTCGAATCTACAGTGCCAGCACTATACAAAAGAGTGAAATTTTGATCCAGGTAAGTCGATATGCATATATATTGGTCTTTTATGATTGGTCCCAGTCTAAATAAGCCAAAAATGATCATAATTTGACATTTTTTGATAAAAAAAAATTTTTTGAAAATTTTCAATGTCGAATCTAGAGTGCCAGGACTATACAAAAGAGTGAAATTTTAATCCAGGTAAGTTAATATATATATATATATATAGGTCTTTTATGATTGGTTCCAGTCCAAATAAGCCAAAAATGATCATAATTTGACATTTTTTGATAAATAAAAAATTTTTTGAACATTTTCGATGTCGAATCTAGAGTGCCAGGACTATACAAAAGAGTGAAATTTTGATACAGGTAAGTCGATATGCATATATATAGGTCTTTTATGATTGGTCCCAGTCTAAATAAGGCAAAAATGATCATAATTTGACATTTTTTAATAAAAAAAAAATTTTTGAAAATTTTCGATGTCGAATCTAGAATGCCAGGACTATACAAAAGAGTGAAGTTTTGATCCAGGTAAGTCGATATGCATATATATATGTCTTATATGATTGGTTTCAGTCTAAATAATCCAAAAATGATCATAATTTGACATTTTTTGATAAAAAAAATTTTTTTTGAAAATTTTCGATGTCGAATCTAGAGTGCCAGGACTATACAAAAGAGTGAAATTTTGATCCAGGAGAGTCGATATGCATATATATAGGTCTTTTATGATTGGTCCCAGTCTAAATAAGCCAAAAATGATCATAATTTGACATTTTTTGATAAAAAAAAAATTATTTGAAAATTTTCGATGTCGAATCTAGAGTGCCAGCACTATACAAAAGAGTGAAATTTTGATCCAGGTAAGTCGATATGCATATATATTGGTCTTTTATGATTGGTCCCAGTCTAAATAAGCCAAAAATGATCATAATTTGACATTTTTTGATAAAAAAAATTTTTTTGAAAATTTTCGATGTCGAATCTAGAGTGCCAGGACTATACAAAAGAGTGAAATTTTAATCCAGGTAAGTTAATATACATATATATAGGTCTTTTATGATTGGTTCCAGTCCAAATAAGCCAAAAAGGATCATAATTTGACATTTTTTGATAAAAAAAAAAATTTTTGAAAATTTTCGATGTCGAATCTAGAGTGCCAGGACTATACAAAAGAGTGAAATTTTGATCCAGGTAAGTCGATATGGATATATATAGGTCTTTTATAATTGGTTCCAGTCTAAATAAGCCAAAAATGATCATAATTTGACATTTTTTGATAAAAAACAAATTTTTCGAAAATTTTCGATGTCGAATCTAGAGTGCCAGGACTATACAAAAGAGAAAAATTTGGATCCAGGTAAGTCGTATGCATATATGTATAGGTCTTTTATGATTGTTCCCAGTCTAAATAAGAAAAAATGATCCTAATTTGACATTTTTTGATAAAAAAAAATTTTTCGCAAATTTTCGATGTCGAATCTAGAGTGCCAGGACTATACAAAAGAGTGAAATTTTGATCCAGGTAAGTCGATATGCATATATATAGGTCTTTTATGATTGGTCCCAGTCTAAATAAGCCAAAATGATCATAATTTGACATTTTTTGATACAAAACAAATTTTTTGAAAATTTTCGATGTCGAATCTTGAGTGCCAAGACTATACAAAAGAGTGAAATTTTGATCCAGGTAAGTCGATATGCATATATATAGGTCTTTAATGCTTGGTCCCAGTCTAAATAAGAAAAAAATGATCATAATTTGACATTTTTTGATAAAAAAAAAATTGTTTGAAAATTTTCGATTTCGAATCTAGAGTGCCAGGACTAAACAAAAGAGTAAAATTTTGATCCAGGTTAGTCGATATGCATATATATAGGTCTTTTATGATTGGACCCAGTCTAAATAAGCCAAAAATGATAATAATTTGACATTTTCTGATTTAAAAAAATTTTTTTGAAAATTTTCGATGTCGAATCTAGAGTGCCAGGACTATACAAAAGAGTGAAATTTTGATCCAGGTAAGTCGATATGCATATATATAGGTCTTTTATGATTGGTCCCAGTCTAAATAAGCCAAAAATGATCATAATTTGACATTTTTTGATAAAAAACAAATTTTTTGAAAATTTTCGATGTCGAATCTAGAGTGCCAGGACTATACAAAAGACTGAAATTTTGATCCATGTAAGTCGATATGCATATATATAGGTCTTTTATGATTGGGCCCAGTCTAAGTAAGTCAAAAATGATCATAATTTGACATTTTTTGAAAAAAAAAATTTTTTTGAAAATTTTCGATGTCGAATCTAGAGTGCCAGGACAATACAAAAGAGTGAAATTTTGATCCAAGTAAGTCGATATGCATATATATAGGTCTTTTATGATTGGTCCCAGTCTAAATAAGCCAAAAATGATCATAATTTGACATTTTTTGATAAAAAAAATTTTTTTGAAAATTTTCGATGTCGAATCTAGAGTGCCAGGACTATACAAAAGACTGAAATTTTGATCCAGGTAAGTCGATATGCATATATATAGGTCTTTTATGATTGGTCCCAGTCTAAATAAGAAAAAAATGATCATAATTTGACATTTTTTGATAAAAAAAAAATTGTTTGAAAATTTTCGATTTCGAATCTAGAGTGCCAGGACTAAACAAAAGAGTAAAATTTTGATCCAGGTTAGTCGATATGCATATATATAGGTCTTTTATGATTGGACCCAGTCTAAATAAGCCAAAAATGATAATAATTTGACATTTTCTGATTAAAAAAAATTTTTTTGAAAATTTTCGATGTCGAATCTAGAGTGCCAGGCCTATACAAAAGAGTGAAATTTTGATCCAAGTAAGTCGATATGCATATATATAGGTCTTTTATGATTGGTCCAAGTCTAAATAAGCCAAAATGATCATAATTTGACATTTTTTGATAAAAAAAATTTTTTTTGAAAATTTTCGATGTCGAATCTAGAGTGCCAGGACTATACAAAAGAGTGAAATTTTGATCCAGGTAAGTCGATATGCATATATATAGGTCTTTTATGATTGGTCCCAGTCTAAATAAGCCAAAAATGATCATAATTTGTTATTTTTTGATAAAAAACAAATTTTTTGAAAATTTTCGATGTCGAATCTAGAGTGCCAGGACTATACAAAAGAGTGAAATTTTGATCAAGGTAAGTCGATATGCATATATATAGGTCTTTTATGACTGGTCCCAGTCTAAATAAGCCAAAAATGATAATAATTTGACATTTTTGATAAAAAAAAATTTTTTTGAAAATTTTCGATGTCGAATCTAGAGTGCCAGGACTAAACAAAAGAGTGAAATTTTGGTCCAGGTAAGTCGATATGCATATATATAAGTCTTTTATGATTGGTCATAGTCTAAATAAGCCAAAAATGATAATAATTTGACATTTTTTTATAAAAAAAAATTTTTTAGAAAATTTTCGATGTCGAATCTAGAGTGCCAGGACTAAACAAAAGAGTGAAATTTTGATCCAGGTAAGTCGATATGCATATATATAGGTCTTTAATGATTGGTCCAAGTCTAAATAAGCCAAAAATGATAATAATTTGACTTTTTTTGATAAAAAAAAAATTTTTTTGAAAATTTTCGATGTCGAATGTAAAGTGCCAGGACTATACAAAAGAGTGAAATTTTAATCCAGGTAAGTCGATATGCATATATATATATAGGTCTCTTATGATTGGTCAGAGTCTAAGTAAGCCAAAAATGATCATAATTTGACATTTTTTGATAAAAAAAATTTTTTTGAAAATTTTCGATGTCGAATCTAGAGTGCCAGGACTATACAAAAGAGTGAAATTTTGATCCAGGTAAGTCGATATGCATATATATGGGTCTTTTATGATTGGTCCCAGTCTAAATAAGCCAAAAATGATCATAATTTGTTATTTTTTGATAAAAAACAAATTTTTTGAAAATTTTCGATGTCGAATCTAGAGTGCCAGGACTATACAAAAGAGTGAAATTTTGATCAAGGTAAGTCGATATGCATATATATAGGTATTTTATGACTGGTCCCAGTCTAAATAAGCCAAAAATGATCATAATTTGACATTTTTTGATAAAAAAAAAATTTTTTTGAAAATTTTCGATGTCGAATATAGAGTGCCAGGACTAAACAAAAGAGTGAAATTTTGATCCAGGTAAGTCGATATGCATATATATAGGTCTTTTATGATTGGTCCCAGTCTAAGTAAGCCAAAAATGATCATAATTTGACATTTTTTGATAAAAAACAAATTTTTTGAAAATTTTCGATGTCGAATCTAGAGTGCCAGGACTATACAAAAGAGTGAAATTTTGATCCAGGTAAGTCGATATGCATATATATAGGTCTTTTATGATTGGTCCCAGTCTAAATAAGCCAAAAATGATAATAAATTGGACCTTTTTTGATAAAAAAAAAATTTTTTGAAAATTTTCGATGTCGAATCTAGAGTGCCAGGACTAAACAAAAGAGTGAAATTTGGATCCAGGTAAGTCGATATGCATATATATAGGTCTTTTATGATTGGTCCCAGTCTAAGAAAGCCAAAAGTGATCATAATTTGACATTTTTTGATAAAAAACAAATTTTTTTGAAAATTTTTGATGTCGAATGTAGAGTGCCAGGACTATACAAAAGAGTGAAATTTTAATCCAGGTAAGTCGATATGCATATATATATAGGTCTTTTATGATTGGTCCCAGTCTAAGTAAGCCAAAAATGATCATAATTTGACATTTTTTAATAAAAAAAATTTTTTTGAAAATTTTCGATGTCGAATCTAGAGTGCCAGGACTATACAAAAGAGTGAAATTTTGATCAAGGTAAGTCGATATGCATATATATAGGTCTTTTATGACTGGTCCCAGTCTAAATAAGCCAAAAATGATAATAATTTGACATTTTTGATAAAAAAAAATTTTTTTGAAAATTTTCGATGTCGAATCTAGAGTGCCAGGACTAAACAAAAGAGAGAAATTTTGGTCCAGGTAAGTCGATATGCATATATATAAGTCTTTTATGATTGGTCATAGTCTAAATAAGCCAAAAATGATAATAATTTGACATTTTTTTATAAAAAAAAATTTTTTAGAAAATATTCGATGTCGAATCTAGAGTGCCAGGACTAAACAAAAGAGTGAAATTTTGATCCAGGTAAGTCGATATGCATAGATATAGGTCTTTTATGATTGGTCCAAGTCTAAATAAGCCAAAAATGATAATAATTTGACTTTTTTTGATAAAAAAAAATTTTTTTGAAAATTTTCGATGTCGAATGTAAAGTGCCAGGACTATACAAAAGAGTGAAATTTTAATCCAGGTAAGTCGATATGCATATATATAAATAGGTCTTTTATGATTGGTCAGAGTCTAAGTAAGCCAAAAATGATCATAATTTGACATTTTTTGATAAAAAAAATTTTTTTGAAAATTTTCGATGTCGAATCTAGAGTGCCAGGACTATACAAAAGAGTGAAATTTTGATCCAGGTAAGTCGATATGCATATATATGGGTCTTTTATGATTGGTCCCAGTCTAAATAAGCCAAAAATGATCATAATTTGTTATTTTTTGATAAAAAACAAATTTTTTGAAAATTTTCGATGTCGAATCTAGAGTGCCAGGACTATACAAAAGAGTGAAATTTTGATCAAGGTAAGTCGATATGCATATATATAGGTATTTTATGACTGGTCCCAGTCTAAATAAGCCAAAAATGATCATAATTTGACATTTTTTGATAAAAAAAAAATTTTTTTGAAAATTTTCGATGTCGAATATAGAGTGCCAGGACTAAACAAAAGAGTGAAATTTTGATCCAGGTAAGTCGATATGCATATATATAGGTCTTTTATGATTGGTCCCAGTCTAAGTAAGCCAAAAATGATCATAATTTGACATTTTTTGATAAAAAACAAATTTTTTGAAAATTTTCGATGTCGAATCTAGAGTGCCAGGACTATACAAAAGAGTGAAATTTTGATCCAGGTAAGTCGATATGCATATATATAGGTCTTTTATGATTGGTCCCAGTCTAAATAAGCCAAAAATGATAATAAATTGGACATTTTTTGATAAAAAAAAAATTTTTTGAAAATTTTCGATGTCGAATCTAGAGTGCCAGGACTAAACAAAAGAGTGAAATTTGGATCCAGGTAAGTCGATATGCATATATATAGGTCTTTTATGATTGGTCCCAGTCTAAGAAAGCCAAAAGTGATCATAATTTGACATTTTTTGATAAAAAACAAATTTTTTTGAAAATTTTTGATGTCGAATGTAGAGTGCCAGGACTATACAAAAGAGTGAAATTTTAATCCAGGTAAGTCGATATGCATATATATATAGGTCTTTTATGATTGGTCCCAGTCTAAGTAAGCCAAAAATGATCATAATTTGACATTTTTTAATAAAAAAAATTTTTTTGAAAATTTTCGATGTCGAATCTAGAGTGCCAGGACTATACAAAAGAGTGAAATTTTGATCCAGGTAAGTCGATATGCATATATATAGGTCTTTAATGATTGGTCCCAGTCTAAATAAGCCAAAACTGATCATAATTTGACATTTTTTGATTAAAAAAAAATTTTTTTGAAAATTTTCTATGTCGAATCTAGAGTGCCAGGACTGTACAAAAGAGTGAAATTTTTATCCAGGTAAGTCGATATGCATATATATAGGTCTTTTATGATTGGTCCCAGTCTAAATAAGCCAAAAATGATCATAATTTGACATTATTTGATAAAAAAAATTTTTTTGAAAATTTTCGATGTCGAATCTAGAGTGCCAGGACTATACAAAAGAGTGAAAGTTTGATCCAGGTAAGTCGATATGCATATATATAGGTCTTTTATGATTGGTCCCAGTCTAAATAAGCCAAAAATGATCATAATTTGACATTTTTTGATAAAAAAAAAATTTCTTGAAAATTTTCGATGTCGAATCTAGAGTGCCACGACTATACAAAAGAGTGAAATTTTGATCCAGGTAAGTCGATATGCTTATATATAGGTCTTTTATGAATGGTCCCAGTCTAAATAAGCCAAAAATGATCATAATTTGACATTTTTTGATAAAAAACAAATTTTTTGAAAATTTTTGTTGTCGAATCTAGAGTGCCAGGACTATACAAAAGAGTGAAATTTTGATCCAGGTAAGACGATATGCATATATATAGGTCTTTTATGATTGGTCCCAGTCTAAGAAAGCCAAAAATGATCATAATTTGACATTTTTTGATAAAAAACAAATTTTTTTGAAAATTTTCGATGTCGAATGTAGAGTGCCAGGACTATACAAAAGAGTGAAATTTTAATCCAGGTAAGTCGATATGCATATATATATAGGTCTTTTATGATTGGTCCCAGTCTAAGTAAGCCAAAAATGATCATAATTTGACATTTTTTAATAAAAAAATTTTTTTTGAAAATTTTCGATGTCGAATCTAGAGTGCAAGGACTGTACAAAAGAGTGAAATTTTTATTCAGGTAAGTCGATATGCATATATATGGGTCTTTTATGATTGGTCCCAGTCTAAATAAGCCAAAAATGATCATAATTTGTTATTTTTTGATAAAAAACAAATTTTTTGAAAATTTTCGATGTCGAATCTAGAGTGCCAGGACTATACAAAAGAGTGAAATTTTGATCAAGGGAAGTCGATATGCATATATATAGGTCTTTTATGACTGGTCCCATTCTAAATAAGCCAAAAATGATAATAATTTGACATTTTTTGATTAAAAAAAATTTTTTTGAAAATTTTCGATGTCGAATCTAGAGTGCCAGGACTATACAAAAGAGTGAAATTTTGATCCAGGTAAGTCGATATGCATATATATAGGTCTTTTATGATTGGTTCCAGTCTAAATAAGTCAAAAATGATCATAATTTGACATTTTTTGATAAAAAAAAAATTTTTTGAAAATTTTCGATGTCGAATCTAGATTGCCAGGACTATACAAAAGAGTGAAATTTTGATCCAGGTAAGTCGATATGCATATATATAGATCTTTTATGATTGGTCCAAGTCTAAATAAGCCAAAAATGATCATAATTTGACATTTTTTGATAAAAAAAATTTTTTTGAATATTTTCGATGTCGAATCTAGAGTGCCAGGACTATACAAAAGAGTGAAATTTTGATCCAGGTAAGTCGATATGCATATATATAGGTCTTTAATGATTGGTCCCAGTCTAAATAAGCCAAAACTGATCATAATTTGACATTTTTTGATTAAAAAAAAATTTTTTTGAAAATTTTCTATGTCGAATCTAGAGTGCCAGGACTGTACAAAAGAGTGAAATTTTTATCCAGGTAAGTCGATATGCATATATATAGGTCTTTTATGATTGGTCCCTGTCTAAATAAGCCAAAAATGATCATAATTTGACATTATTTGATAAAAAAAATTTTTTTGAAAATTTTCGATGTCGAATCTAGAGTGCCAGGACTATACAAAAGAGTGAAAGTTTGATCCAGGTAAGTCGATATGCATATATATAGGTCTTTTATGATTGGTCCCAGTCTAAATAAGCCAAAAATGATCATAATTTGACATTTTTTGATAAAAAAAAAATTTCTTGAAAATTTTCGATGTCGAATCTAGAGTGCCACGACTATACAAAAGAGTGAAATTTTGATCCAGGTAAGTCGATATGCTTATATATAGGTCTTTTATGAATGGTCCCAGTCTAAATAAGCCAAAAATGATCATAATTTGACATTTTTTGATAAAAAACAAATTTTTTGAAAATTTTCGTGGTCGAATCTAGAGTGCCAGGACTATACAAAAGAGTGAAATTTTGATCCAGGTAAGACGATATGCATATATATAGGTCTTTTATGATTGGTCCCAGTCTAAGAAAGCCAAAAATGATCATAATTTGACATTTTTTGATAAAAAACAAATTTTTTTGAAAATTTTCGATGTCGAATGTAGAGTGCCAGGACTATACAAAAGAGTGAAATTTTAATCCAGGTAAGTCGATATGCATATATACCTATATAGGTCTTTTATGATTGGTCCCAGTCTAAATAAGCCAAAAATGATCATAATTTGACATTTTTTGATAAAAAAAAATTTTTTTGAAAATTTTCGATGTCGAATATAGAGTGCCAGGACTAAACAAAAGAGTGAAATTTTGATCCAGGTAAGTCGATATGCATATATATAGGTCTTTTATGATTGGTCCTAGTCTAAGTAAGCCAAAAATGATCATAATTTGACATTTTTTGATAAAAAACAAATTTTTTGAAAATTTTCGATGTCGAATCTAGAGTGCCAGGACTATACAAAAGAGTGAAATTTTAATCCAGGTAAGTCGATATGCATATATATATAGGTCTTTTATGATTGGTCCCAGTCTAAGTAAGCCAAAAATGATCATAATTTGACATTTTTTAATAAAAAAAATTTTTTTGAAAATTTTCGATGTCGAATCTAGAGTGCCAGGACTATACAAAAGAGTGGAATTTTGATCAAGGTAAGTCGATATGCATATATATAGGTCTTTTATGACTGGTCCCAGTCTAAATAAGCCAAAAATAATAATAATTCGACATTTTTTGATAAAAAAAATTTTTTTGAATATTTTCGATGTCGAATCTAGAGTGCCAGGACTATACAAAAGAGTAAAATTTTGATCCAGGTAAGTCGATATGCATATATATAGGTCTTTTATGATTGGTTCCAGTCTAAATAAGCCAAAAATGATCATAATTTGACATTTTTTGATAAAAAAAAATTTTTTTGAAAATTTTCGATGTCGAATCTAGATTGCCAGGACTATACAAAAGAGTGAAATTTTGATCCAGGTAAGTCGATATGCATATATATAGGTCTTTTATGATTGGTCCAAGTCTAAATAAGCCAAAAATGATCATAATTTGACATTTTTTGATAAAAAAAATTTTTTTGAAAATTTTCGATGTCGAATCTAGAGTGCCAGGACTATACAAAAGAGTGAAATTTTGATCCAGGTAAGTCGATATGCATATATATAGGTCTTTTATGATTGGTCCCAGTCTAAATAAGCCAAAAATGATCATAATTTGACATTATTTGATAAAAAAAATTTTTTTGAAAATTTTCGATGTCGAATCTAGAGTGCCAGGACTATACAAAAGAGTGAAATTTTGATCCAGGTAAGTCGATATGCATATATATAGGTCTTTTATGATTGGTCCCAGTCTAAATAAGCCAAAAATGATCATAATTTGACATTTTTTGATAAAAAAAAAATTTCTTGAAAATTTTCGATGTCGAATCTAGAGTGCCACGACTATACAAAAGAGTGAAATTTTGATCCAGGTAAGTCGAAATGCTTATATATAGGTCTTTTATGATTGGTCCAAGTCTAAATAAGCCAAAAATGATCATAATTTGACATTTTTTGATAAAAAAAATTTTTTTGAATATTTTCGATGTCGAATCTAGAGTGCCAGGACTATACAAAAGAGTGAAATTTTGATCCAGGTAAGTCGATATGCATATATATAGGTCTTTAATGATTGGTCCCAGTCTAAATAAGCCAAAACTGATCATAATTTGACATTTTTTGATTAAAAAAAAATTTTTTTGAAAATTTTCTATGTCGAATCTAGAGTGCCAGGACTGTACAAAAGAGTGAAATTTTTATCCAGGTAAGTCGATATGCATATATATAGGTCTTTTATGATTGGTCCCTGTCTAAATAAGCCAAAAATGATCATAATTTGACATTATTTGATAAAAAAAATTTTTTTGAAAATTTTCGATGTCGAATCTAGAGTGCCAGGACTATACAAAAGAGTGAAAGTTTGATCCAGGTAAGTCGATATGCATATATATAGGTCTTTTATGATTGGTCCCAGTCTAAATAAGCCAAAAATGATCATAATTTGACATTTTTTGATAAAAAAAAAATTTCTTGAAAATTTTCGATGTCGAATCTAGAGTGCCACGACTATACAAAAGAGTGAAATTTTGATCCAGGTAAGTCGATATGCTTATATATAGGTCTTTTATGAATGGTCCCAGTCTAAATAAGCCAAAAATGATCATAATTTGACATTTTTTGATAAAAAACAAATTTTTTGAAAATTTTCGTGGTCGAATCTAGAGTGCCAGGACTATACAAAAGAGTGAAATTTTGATCCAGGTAAGACGATATGCATATATATAGGTCTTTTATGATTGGTCCCAGTCTAAGAAAGCCAAAAATGATCATAATTTGACATTTTTTGATAAAAAACAAATTTTTTTGAAAATTTTCGATGTCGAATGTAGAGTGCCAGGACTATACAAAAGAGTGAAATTTTAATCCAGGTAAGTCGATATGCATATATACCTATATAGGTCTTTTATGATTGGTCCCAGTCTAAATAAGCCAAAAATGATCATAATTTGACATTTTTTGATAAAAAAAAATTTTTTTGAAAATTTTCGATGTCGAATATAGAGTGCCAGGACTAAACAAAAGAGTGAAATTTTGATCCAGGTAAGTCGATATGCATATATATAGGTCTTTTATGATTGGTCCTAGTCTAAGTAAGCCAAAAATGATCATAATTTGACATTTTTTGATAAAAAACAAATTTTTTGAAAATTTTCGATGTCGAATCTAGAGTGCCAGGACTATACAAAAGAGTGAAATTTTAATCCAGGTAAGTCGATATGCATATATATATAGGTCTTTTATGATTGGTCCCAGTCTAAGTAAGCCAAAAATGATCATAATTTGACATTTTTTAATAAAAAAAATTTTTTTGAAAATTTTCGATGTCGAATCTAGAGTGCCAGGACTATACAAAAGAGTGGAATTTTGATCAAGGTAAGTCGATATGCATATATATAGGTCTTTTATGACTGGTCCCAGTCTAAATAAGCCAAAAATGATAATAATTTGACATTTTTTGATAAAAAAAATTTTTTTGAAAATTTTCGATGTCGAATCTAGAGTGCCAGGACTATACAAAAGAGTAAAATTTTGATCCAGGTAAGTCGATATGCATATATATAGGTCTTTTATGATTGGTTCCAGTCTAAATAAGCCAAAAATGATCATAATTTGACATTTTTTGATAAAAAAAAAATTTTTTTGAAAATTTTCGATGTCGAATCTAGATTGCCAGGACTATACAAAAGAGTGAAATTTTGATCCAGGTAAGTCGATATGCATATATATAGGTCTTTTATGATTGGTCCAAGTCTAAATAAGCCAAAAATGATCATAATTTGACATTTTTTGATAAAAAAAATTTTTTTGAAAATTTTCGATGTCGAATCTAGAGTGCCAGGACTATACAAAAGAGTGAAATTTTGATCCAGGTAAGTCGATATGCATATATATAGGTCTTTTATGATTGGTCCCAGTCTAAATAAGCCAAAAATGATCATAATTTGACATTATTTGATAAAAAAAATTTTTTTGAAAATTTTCGATGTCGAATCTAGAGTGCCAGGACTATACAAAAGAGTGAAATTTTGATCCAGGTAAGTCGATATGCATATATATAGGTCTTTTATGATTGGTCCCAGTCTAAATAAGCCAAAAATGATCATAATTTGACATTTTTTGATAAAAAAAAAATTTCTTGAAAATTTTCGATGTCGAATCTAGAGTGCCACGACTATACAAAAGAGTGAAATTTTGATCCAGGTAAGTCGAAATGCTTATATATAGGTCTTTTATGATTGGTCCCAGTCTAAGAAAGCCAAAAATGATCATAATTTGACATTTTTTGATAAAAAACAAATTTTTTTGAAAATTTTCGATGTCGAATGTAGAGTGCCAGGACTATACAAAAGAGTGAAATTTTAATCCAGGTAAGTCGATATGCATATATATATAGGTCTTTTATGATTGGTCCCAGTCTAAGTAAGCCAAAAATGATCATAATTTGACATTTTTTATTAAAAAAATTTTTTTTGAAAATTTTCGATGTCGAATCTAGAGTGCAAGGACTGTACAAAAGAGTGAAATTTTTATCCAGGTAAGTCGATATGCATATATATGGGTCTTTTATGATTGGTCTCAGTCTAAATAAGCCAAAAATGATCATAATTTGTTATTTTTTGAAAAAAAACAAATTTTTTGAAAATTTTCGATGTCGAATCTAGAGTGCCAGGACTATACAAAAGAGTGAAATTTTGATCAAGGGAAGTCGATATGCATATATATAGGTCTTTTATGACTGGTCCCATTCTAAATAAGCCAAAAATGATAATAATTTGACATTTTTTGATTAAAAAAAATTTTTTTGAAAATTTTCGATGTCGAATCTAGAGTGCCAGGACTATACAAAAGAGTGAAATTTTGATCCAGGTAAGTCGATATGCATATATATAGGTCTTTTATGATTGGTTCCAGTCTAAATAAGTCAAAAATGATCATAATTTGACATTTTTTGATAAAAAAAAATTTTTTTGAAAATTTTCGATGTCGAATCTAGATTGCCAGGACTATACAAAAGAGTGAAATTTTGATCCAGGTAAGTCGATATGCATATATATAGATCTTTTATGATTGGTCCAAGTCTAAATAAGCCAAAAATGATCATAATTTGACATTTTTTGATAAAAAAATTTTTTTTGAATATTTTCGATGTCGAATCTAGAGTGCCAGGACTATACAAAAGAGTGAAATTTTGATCCAGGTAAGTCGATATGCATATATATAGGTCTTTAATGATTGGTCCCAGTCTAAATAAGCCAAAACTGATCATAATTTGACATTTTTTGATTAAAAAAAAATTTTTTTGAAAATTTTCTATGTCGAATCTAGAGTGCCAGGACTGTACAAAAGAGTGAAATTTTTATCCAGGTAAGTCGATATGCATATATATAGGTCTTTTATGATTGGTCCCAGTCTAAATAAGCCAAAAATGATCATAATTTGACATTATTTGATAAAAAAAATTTTTTTGAAAATTTTCGATGTCGAATTTAGAGTGCCAGGACTATACAAAAGAGTGAAAGTTTGATCCAGGTAAGTCGATATGCATATATATAGGTCTTTTATGATTGGTCCCAGTCTAAATAAGCCAAAAATGATCATAATTTGACATTTTTTGATAAAAAAAAAATTTCTTGAAAATTTTCGATGTCGAATCTAGAGTGCCACGACTATACAAAAGAGTGAAATTTTGATCCAGGTAAGTCGATATGCTTATATATAGGTCTTTTATGAATGGTCCCAGTCTAAATAAGCCAAAAATGATCATAATTTGACATTTTTTGATAAAAAACAAATTTTTTGAAAATTTTCGTTGTCGAATCTAGAGTGCCAGGACTATACAAAAGAGTGAAATTTTGATCCAGGTAAGACGATATGCATATATATAGGTCTTTTATGATTGGTCCCAGTCTAAGAAAGCCAAAAATGATCATAATTTGACATTTTTTGATAAAAAACAAATTTTTTTGAAAATTTTCGATGTCGAATGTAGAGTGCCAGGACTATACAAAAGAGTGAAATTTTAATCCAGGTAAGTCGATATGCATATATACCTATATAGGTCTTTTATGATTGGTCCCAGTCTAAATAAGCCAAAAATGATCATAATTTGACATTTTTTGATAAAAAAAAATTTTTTTGAAAATTTTCGATGTCGAATATAGAGTGCCAGGACTAAACAAAAGAGTGAAATTTTGATCCAGGTAAGTCGATATGCATATATATAGGTCTTTTATGATTGGTCCTAGTCTAAGTAAGCCAAAAATGATCATAATTTGACATTTTTTGATAAAAAACAAAATTTTTTGAAAATTTTCGATGTCGAATCTAGAGTGCCAGGACTATACAAAAGAGTGAAATTTTAATCCAGGTAAGTCGATATGCATATATATATTGGTCTTTTATGATTGGTCCCAGTCTAAGTAAGCCAAAAATGATCATAATTTGACATTTTTTAATAAAAAAAATTTTTTTGAAAATTTTCGATGTCGAATCTAGAGTGCCAGGACTATACAAAAGAGTCAAATTTTGATCAAGGTAAGTCGATATGCATATATATAGGTCTTTTATGACTGGTCCCAGTCTAAATAAGCCAAAAATGATAATAATTTGACATTTTTTGATAAAAAAAATTTTTTTGAAAATTTTCGATGTCGAATCTAGAGTGCCAGGACTATACAAAAGAGTAAACTTTGATCCAGGTAAGTCGATATGCATATATATAGGTCTTTTATGATTGGTTCCAGTCTAAATAAGCCAAAAATGATCATAATTTGACATTTTTTGATAAAAAAAAATTTTTTTGAAAATTTTCGATGTCGAATCTAGATTGCCAGGACTATACAAAAGAGTGAAATTTTGATCCAGGTAAGTCGATATGCATATATATAGGTCTTTTATGATTGGTCCAAGTCTAAATACGCCAAAAATGATCATAATTTGACATTTTTTGATAAAAAAAATTTTTTTGCAAATTTTCGATGTCGAATCTAGAGTGCCAGGACTATACAAACGAGTGAAATTTTGATCCAGGTAAGTGGATATGCATATATATAGGTCTTTTATGATTGGTCCCAGTCTAAATAAGCCAAAACTGATCATAATTTGACATTTTTTGATAAAAAAAAAATTTTTTTGAAAATTTTCTATGTCGAATCTAGAGTGCCAGGACTGTACAAAAAAGTGAAATTTTTATCCAGGTAAGTCGATATGCATATATATAGGTCTTTTATGATTGGTCCCAGTCTAAATAAGCCAAAAATGAACATAATTTGACATTTTTTGATAAAAAACAAATTTTTTGAAAATTTTCGATGTCGAATCTAGAGTGCCAGGACTATACAAAAGAGTGAAATTTTGATCCAGGTAAGTCGATATGCATATATATAGGTCTTTTATGATTGGGCCCAGTCTAAGTAAGCCAAAAATGATTATAATTTGACATTTTTTGATAAAAAAAATTTTTTTGAAAATTTTCGATGTCGAATCTAGAGTGCCAGGACAATACAAAAGAGTGAAATTTTGATCCAAGTAAGTCGATATGCATATATATAGGTCTTTTATGATTGGTCCCAGTCTAAATAAGCCAAAAATGATCATAATTTGACATTTTTTGATAAAAAAAATTTTTTTGAAAATTTTCGATGTCGAATCTAGAGTGCCAGGACTATACAAAAGAGTGAAATTTTGATCCAGGTAAGTCGATATGCATATATATAGGTCTTTTATGATTGGTCCCAGTCTAAATAAGCCAAAAATGATCATAATTTGACATTTTTTGATTAAAAAAAAAATTTTTGGAAAATTTTCGATTTCGAATCTAGAGTGCCAGGACTATACAAAAGAGTGAAATTTTGATCCAGGTAAGTCGACATGCATATATATAGGTCTTTTATGATTGGGCCCAGTCTAAATTAGCCAAAATGATCATAATTTGACATTTTTTGATAAAAAACAAATTTTTTGAAAATTTTCGATGTCGAATCTTGAGTGCCAAGACTATACAAAAGAGTGAAATTTTGATCCAGGTAAGTCGATATGCATATATATAGGTCTTTTATGATTGGTCCCAGTCTAAATAAGAAAAAAATGATCATAATTTGACATTTTTTGATATAAAAAAAATTGTTTGAAAATTTTCGATTTCGAATCTAGAGTGCCAGGACTATACAAAAGAGTGAAATTTTGATCCAGGTAAGTCGATATGCATATATATAGGTCTTTTATGATTGGTCCCAGTCTAAATAAGCCAAAAATGATCATAATTTGACATTTTTGGATAAAAAAAAAATTTTTTTGAAAATTTTCGATGTCGAATCTAGAGTGCCAGGCCTATACAAAAGAGTGAAATTTTGATCCAGGTAAGTCGATATGCATATATATATAGGTCTTTTATGCTTGGTCCAAGTCTAAATAAGCCAAAAATGATCATAATTTGACATTTTTTGATAAAAAAAATTTTTTTGAAAATTTTCGATGTCGAATCTAGAGTGCCAGGACTATACAAAAGAGTGAAATTTTGATCCAGGTAAGTCGATATGCATATATATAGGTCTTTTATGATTGGTCCAAGTCTAAATAAGCCAAAAATGATAATAATTTGACATTTTTTGATAAAAAAAAAATTTTTTGAAAATTTTCGATGTCGAATCTAGAGTGCCAGGCCTATACAAAAGAGTGAAATTTTGATCCAGGTAAGTCGATATGCATATATATAGGTCTTTTATGATTGGTTCTTGTCTAAATAAGCCAAAAATGATCATAATTTGACATTTTTTGATTAAAAAAAATTTTTTTGAAAATTTTCGATGTCGAATCTAGAGTGCCAGGACTATACAAAAGAGTGAAATTTTGATCCAGGTAAGTCGAAATGCTTATATTTAGGTCTTTTATGATTGGTCCCAGTCTAAATAAGCCAAAAATGATCATAATTTGACATTTTTTGATAAAAAACTAATTTTTTGAAAATTTTCGATGTCGAATCTAGAGTGCCAGGACTATACAAAAGAGTGAAATTTTGATCCAGGTAAGTCGATATGCATATATATAGGTCTTTTATGATTGGTCCCAGTCTAAATAAGCCAAAAATGATCATAATTTGACATTTTTTGACAAAAAAAATTTTTTTGAAAATTTTCGATGTCGAATCTAGAGTGCCAGGACTATACAAAAGAGTGAAATTTTGATCCAGGTAAGTCGATATGCATATATATAGGTCTTTTATGATTGGTCCAGTCTAAATAAGCCAAAAATGATCATAATTTGACATTTTTTGCTAAAAAACTAATTTTTTGAAAATTTTCGATGTCGAATCTAGAGTGCCAGGACTATACAAAAGAGTGAAGTTTTGAACCAGGTAAGTCGATATGCATATATATAGGTCTTTTATGATTGGTCCCAGTCTAAATAAGAAAAAAATGATCATAATTTGACATTTTTTGATAAAAAACAAATTTTTTTGAAAATTTTCGATGACGAATATAGAGTGCCAGGACTAAACAAAAGAGTGAAATTTTGATCCAGGTAAGTCGATATGCATATATATAGGTCTTTTATGATTGGTCCCAGTCTAAGTAAGCCAAAAATGATCATAATTTGACATTTTTTGATAAAAAACAAATTTTTTGAAAATTTTCGATGTCGAATCTAGAGTGCCAGGACTATACAAAAGAGTGAAATTTTGATCCAGGTAAGTCGATATGCATATATATAGGTCTTTAATGATTGGTTCTAGTCTAAATAAGCCAAAAATGATCATAATTTGACATTTTTTGATTAAAAAAAAATTTTTTGAAAATTTTCGATGTCGAATCTAGAGTGCCAGGACTATACAAAAGAGTGAAATTTTGATCCAGGTAAGTCGAAATGCTTATATTTAGGTCTTTTATGATTGGTCCCAGTCTAAATAAGCCAAAAATGATCATAATTTGACATTTTTTGATAAAAAACTAATTTTTTGAAAATTTTCGATTTCGAATCTAGAGTGCCAGGACTATACAAAAGAGTGAAATTTTGATCCAGGTAAGTCGATATGCATATATATAGGTCTTTTATGATTGGTCCAGTCTAAATAAGCCAAAAATGTTCATAATTTGACATTTTTTGATAAAAAACTAATTTTTTGAAAATTTTCGATGTCGAATCTAGAGTGCCAGGACTATACAAAAGAGTGAAGTTTTGATCCAGGTAAGTCGATATGCATATATATAGGTCTTTTATGATTGGTCCCAGTCTAAGTAAGTTAAAAATGATCATAATTTGACATTTTTTGATAAAAAACAAATTTTTTGAAAATTTTCGATGTCGAATCTAGAGTGCCAGGACTATACAAAAGAGTGAAATTTTGATCCAGGTAAGTCGATATGCATATATATAGGTCTTTATTGATTGGTTCTAGTCTAAATAAGCCAAAAATGATCATAATTTGACATTTTTTGATTAAAAAAAAATTTTTTGAAAATTTTCGATGTCGAATCTAGAGTGCCAGGACTATACAAAAGAGTGAAATTTTGATCCAGGTAAGTCGAAATGCTTATATTTAGGTCTTTTATGATTGGTCCCAGTCTAAATAAGCCAAAAATGATCATAATTTGACATTTTTTGATAAAAAACTAATTTTTTGAAAATTTTCGATTTCGAATCTAGAGTGACAGGACTATACAAAAGAGTGAAATTTTGATCCAGGTAAGTCGATATGCATATATATAGGTCTTTTATGATTGGTCCCAGTCTAAATAAGCCAAAAATGATCATAATTTGACATTTTTTGACAAAAAAAATTTTTTTGAAAATTTTCGATGTCGAATCTAGAGTGCTAGGACTATACAAAAGAGTGAAATTTTGATCCAGGTAAGTCGATATGCATATATATAGGTCTTTTATGATTGGTCCAGTCTAAATAAGCCAAAAATGATCATAATTTGACATTTTTTGATAAAAAACTAATTTTTTGAAAATTTTCGATGTCGAATCTAGAGTGCCAGGACTATACAAAAGAGTGAAGTTTTGATCCAGGTAAGTCGATATGCATATATATAGGTCTTTTATGATTGGTCCCAGTCTAAGTAAGCCAAAAATGATCATAATTTGACATTTTTTAATAAAAAAAATTTTTTTGAAAATTTTCGATGTCGAATCTAGAGTGCCAGGACTATACAAAAGAGTGAAATTTTGATCCAGGTAAGTCCATATGCATATATATGGGTCTTTTATGATTGGTCCCAGTCTAAATAAGCATAAAATGATCATAATTTGTTATTTTTTGATAAAAAACAAATTTTTTGAAAATTTTCGATGTCGAATCTAGAGTGCCAGGACTATACAAAAGAGTGAAATTTTGATCCAGGATAGTCGATATGCATTTATATAGGTGTTTTATGATTGGTCCCAGTCTAAATAAGCCAAAAATGATCATAATTTGACATTTTTTGATTAAAAAAAAATTTTTTGAAAATTTTCGATGTCGAATCTAGAGTGCCAGGACTATACAAAAGAGTGAAATTTTGATCCAGGTAAGTCGAAATGCTTATATTTAGGTCTTTTATGATTGGTCCCAGTCTAAATAAGCCAAAAATGATCATAATTTGACATTTTTTGATAAAAAAAGAATTTTTTGAAAATTTTCGATGTCGAATCTAGAGTGCCGGGACTATACAAAAGAGTGAAATTTTGATCCAGGTAAGTCGATATGCATATATATAGGTCTTTTATGATTGGTTCTAGTCTAAATAAGCCAAAAATGATCATAATTTGACATTTTTTGATTTAAAAAAAATTTTTTGAAAATTTTCGATGTCGAATCTAGAGTGCCAGGACTATACAAAAGAGTGAAATTTTGATCCAGGTAAGTCGAAATGCTTATATTTAGGTCTTTTATGATTGGTCCCAGTCTAAATAAGCCAAAAATGATCATAATTTGACATTTTTTGATAAAAAACTAATTTTTTGAAAATTTTCGATGTCGAATCTAGAGTGCCAGGACTATACAAAAGAGTGAAATTTTGATTCAGGTAAGTCGATATGCATATATATAGGTCTTTTATGATTGGTTCTAGTCTAAATAAGCCAAAAATGATCATAATTTGACATTTTTTGATTAAAAAAATTTTTTTTGAAAATTTTCGATGTCGAATCTAGAGTGCAAGGACTGTACAAAAGAGTGAAATTTTTATTCAGGTAAGTCGATATGCATATATATGGGTCTTTTATGATTGGTCCCAGTCTAAATAAGCCAAAAATGATCATAATTTGTTATTTTTTGATAAAAAACAAATTTTTTGAAAATTTTCGATGTCGAATCTAGAGTGCCAGGACTATACAAAAGAGTGAAATTTTGATCAAGGGAAGTCGATATGCATATATATAGGTCTTTTATGACTGGTCCCATTCTAAATAAGCCAAAAATGATAATAATTTGACATTTTTTGATTAAAAAAAATTTTTTTGAAAATTTTCGATGTCGAATCTAGAGTGCCAGGACTATACAAAAGAGTGAAATTTTGATCCAGGTAAGTCGAAATGCTTATATTTAGGTCTTTAATGATTGGTCCCAGTCTAAATAAGCCAAAAATGATCATAATTTGACATTTTTTGATAAAAAACTAATTTTTTGAAAATTTTCGATGTCGAATCTAGAGTGCCAGGACTATACAAAAGAGTGAAATTTTGATCCAGGTAAGTCGATATGCATATATATAGGTCTTTAATGATTGGTCCCAGTCTAAATAAGCCAAAAATGATCATAATTTGACATTTTTTGATAAAAAAAAAATTTTTTGAAAATTTTCGATGTCGAATCTAGAGTGCCAGGACTAAACAAAAGAGTGAAATTAGGATCCAGGTAAGTCGATATGCATATATATAGGTCTTTAATGATTGGTCCCAGTCTAAGAAAGCCAAAAATGATCATAATTTGACATTTTTTGATAAAAAACAAATTTTTTTGAAAATTTTCGATGTCGAATGTACAGTGCCAGGACTATACAAAAGAGTGAAATTTTAATCCAGGTAAGTCGATATGCATATATATATAGGTCTTTTATGATTGGTCCCAGTCTAAGTAAGCCAAAAATGATAATAATTTGACATTTTTTAATAAAAAAAATTTTTTTGAAAATTTTCGATGTCGAATCTAGAGTGCCAGGACTATACAAAAGAGTGAAATTTTGATCCAGGTAAGTCGATATGCATATATATGGGTCTTTTATGATTGGTCCCAGTCTAAATAAGCCAAAAATGATCATAATTTGTTATTTTTTGATAAAAAACAAATTTTTTGAAAATTTTCGATGTCGAATCTAGAGTGCCAGGACTATACAAAAGAGTGAAATTTTGATCCAGGATAGTCGATATGCATTTATATAGGTGTTTTATGATTGGTCCCAGTCTAAATAAGCCAAAAATGATCATAATTTGACATTTTTTGATTAAAAAAAAATTTTTTGAAAATTTTCGATGTCGAATCTAGAGTGCCAGGACTATACAAAAGAGTGAAATTTTGATCCAGGTAAGTCGATATGCATATATGTAGGTCTTTAATGATTGGTTCTAGTCTAAATAAGCCAAAAATGATCATAATTTGACATTTTTTGATTAAAAAAAAATTTTTTGAAAATTTTCGATGTCGAATCTAGAGTGCCAGGACTATACAAAAGAGTGAAATTTTGATCCAGGTAAGTCGATATGCATATATATAGGTCTTTTATGATTGGTCCAGTCTAAATAAGCCAAAAATGATCATAATTTGACATTTTTTGATAAAAAACTAATTTTTTGAAAATTTTCGATGTCGAATCTAGAGTGCCAGGACTATACAAAAGAGTGAAGTTTTGATCCAGGTAAGTCGATATGCATATATATAGGTCTTTTATGATTGGTCCCAGTCTAAATAAGAAAAAAATGATCATAATTTGACATTTTTTGATAAAAAACAAATTTTTTTGAAAATTTTCGATGTCGAATATAGAGTGCCAGGACTAAACAAAAGAGTGAAATTTTGATCCAGGTAAGTCGATATGCATATATATACGTCTTTTATGATTGGTCCCAGTCTAAGTAAGCCAAAAATGATCATAATTTGACATTTTTTGATAAAAAACTAATTTTTTGAAAATTTTCGATGTCGAATCTAGAGTGCCAGGACTATACAAAAGAGTGAAATTTTGATCCAGGTAAGTCGATATGCATATATGTAGGTCTTTAATGATTGGTTCTAGTCTAAATAAGCCAAAAATGATCATAATTTGACATTTTTTGATTAAAAAAAAATTTTTGAAAATTTTCGATGTCGAATCTAGAGTGCCAGGACTATACAAAAGAGTGAAATTTTGATCCAGGTAAGTCGAAATGCTTATATTTAGGTCTTTTATGATTGGTCCCAGTCTAAATAAGCCAAAAATGATCATAATTTGACATTTTTTGATAAAAAACTAATTTTTTGAAAATTTTCGATTTCGAATCTAGAGTGCCAGGACTATACAAAAGGGTGAAGTTTTGATCCAGGTAAGTCGATATGCATATATATAGGTCTTTTATGATTGGTCCCAGTCTAAGTAAGCCAAAAATGATCATAATTTGACATTTTTTAATAAAAAAAATTTTTTTGAAAATTTTCGATGTCGAATCTAGAGTGCCAGGACTATACAAAAGAGTGAAATTTTGATCCAGGTAAGTCCATATGCATATATATGGGTCTTTTATGATTGGTCCCAGTCTAAATAAGCATAAAATGATCATAATTTGTTATTTTTTGATAAAAAACAAATTTTTTGAAAATTTTCGATGTCGAATCTAGAGTGCCAGGACTATACAAAAGAGTGAAATTTTGATCCAGGATAGTCGATATGCATTTATATAGGTGTTTTATGATTGGTCCCAGTCTAAATAAGCCAAAAATGATCATAATTTGACATTTTTTGATAAAAAAAATTTTTTTGAAAATTTTCGATGTCGAATCTAGAGTGCCAGGACTATACAAAAGAGTGAAATTTTGATCCAGGTAAGTCGATATGCATATATATAGATCTTTTATGATTGGTCCAAGTCTAAATAAGCCAAAAATGATAATAATTTGACATTTTTTGATAAAAAAAAAATTTTTTGAAAATTTTCGATGTCGAATTTAGAGTGCCAGGACTATACAAAAGAGTGAAATTTTGATCCAGGTAAGTCGATATGCATATATATAGGTCTTTTATGATTGGTTCTAGTCTAAATAAGCCAAAAATGATCATAATTTGACATTTTTTGATTAAAAAAAAATTTTTTGAAAATTTTCGATGTCGAATCTAGAGTGCCAGGACTATACAAAAGAGTGAAATTTTGATCCAGGTAAGTCGAAATGCTTATATTTAGGTCTTTTATGATTGGTCCCAGTCTAAATAAGCCAAAAATGATCATAATTTGACATTTTTTGATAAAAAACTAATTTTTTGAAAATTTTCGATGTCGAATCTAGAGTGCCAGGACTATACAAAAGAGTGAAGTTTTGATCCAGGTAAGTCGATATGCATATATATAGGTCTTTTATGATTGGTCCCAGTCTAAGTAAGCCAAAAATGATCATAATTTGACATTTTTTAATAAAAAAAATTTTTTTGAAAATTTTCGATGTCGAATCTAGAGTGCCAGGACTATACAAAAGAGTGAAATTTTGATCCAGGATAGTCGATATGCATTTATATAGGTGTTTTATGATTGGTCCCAGTCTAAATAAGCCAAAAATGATCATAATTTGACATTTTTTGATTAAAAAAAAATTTTTTGAAAATTTTCGATGTCGAATCTAGAGTGCCAGGACTATACAAAAGAGTGAAATTTTGATCCAGGTAAGTCGAAATGCTTATATTTCGGTCTTTTATGATTGGTCCCAGTCTAAATAAGCCAAAAATGATCATAATTTGACATTTTTTGATAAAAAAAGAATTTTTTGAAAATTTTCGATGTCGAATCTAGAGTGCCGGGACTATACAAAAGAGTGAAATTTTGATCCAGGTAAGTCGATATGCATATATATAGGTCTTTTATGATTGGTTCTAGTCTAAATAAGCCAAAAATGATCATAATTTGACATTTTTTGATTTAAAAAAAATTTTTTGAAAATTTTCGATGTCGAATCTAGAGTGCCAGGACTATACAAAAGAGTGAAATTTTGATCCAGGTAAGTCGAAATGCTTATATTTAGGTCTTTTATGATTGGTCCCAGTCTAAATAAGCCAAAAATGATCATAATTTGACATTTTTTGATAAAAAACTAATTTTTTGAAAATTTTCGATGTCGAATCTAGAGTGCCAGGACTATACAAAAGAGTGAAATTTTGATCCAGGTAAGTCGATATGCATATATATAGGTCTTTTATGATTGGTTCTAGTCTAAATAAGCCAAAAATGATCATAATTTGACATTTTTTGATTAAAAAAAATTTTTTTGAAAATTTTCGATGTCGAATCTAGAGTGCCAGGACTATTTAAAAGAGTGAAATTTTGATCCAGGTAAGTCGAAATGCTTATATTTAGGTCTTTTATGATTGGTCCCAGTCTAAATAAGCCAAAAATGATCATAATTTGACATTTTTTGATAAAAAAAAAATTTTTTGAAAATTTTCGATGTCGAATCTAGAGTGCCAGGACTATACAAAAGAGTGAAATTTTGATCCAGGTAAGTCGATATGCATATATATAGGTCTTTTATGATTGGTTCTAGTCTAAATAAGCCAAAAATGATCATAATTTGACATTTCGATTGACATTTCGATAGAAAAAAAATTTTTTGAAAATTTTCGATTTTTCAACTAGAATGTCATGACTATACAAATCATTGAAATTTTGATCCAAGTAAGTCAAAATGTATACATAGAGGTCCTTAATGACTGGACTAAGTATTAGTAAGCCAAAATGATCAAATTTGACTAAGTATAAATAAGAAAAAAATGATCAAATTTGACATTTTTCGATAGAAAAAACATTTTTTGAAAATTTTCGATTTTTCAACATGAGAGTCATGACTATACAAATCATTGAAATTTTGATCCATGTAAGTCATAATGTATACAAAGAGGTCGATTATGACTGGACTAAGTATAAATAAGCCGAAAATGATCAAATTTGACATTTTTCGATAGAAAAAACATTTTTTGAAAATTTTCGATTTTTCAACTAGAATGTCATGACTATACAAATCATTGAAATTTTGATCCAAGTAAGTCAAAATGTATACATAGAGGTCCTTAATGACTGGACTAAGTATTAGTAAGCCAAAAATGATCAAATTTGACATTTTTCGATAGAAAAAACATTTTTTGAAAATTTTCGATTTTTCAACTGGAATGTCATGACTATACAAATCATTGAAATTTTGATCCAAGTAAGTCAAAATGTATACATGGAGGTCCTTTATGACTGGACTAAGTATAAATAAGCCCAAAATGATCAAATTTGACATTTTTCGATAGTAAAAACATTTTTTGAAAATTTTCGATTTTCAACATGAGAGTCATGACTATACAAATCATTGAAATTCTTATCCAAGTAAGTCAAAATGTAAACATAGAGGTGTTTATGACTGGACTAAGTATAAATAAGCCAAAAATGATCAAATTTGACATTTTTCGATAGAAAAAACATTTTTTGAAAATTTTCGATTTTTCAACTGGAATGTCATGACTATACAAATCATTGAAATTTTGATCCAAGTAAGTCAAAATGTATACATGGAGGTCGTTTATGACTGGTATAAGTATAAATAAACCAAAAATGATCAAATTTGACATTTTTCGATAGAAAAAACATTTTTTGAAAATTTTCGATTTTTCAACATGAGAGTCATGACTATACAAATCATTGAAATTTTGATCCAAGTAAGTCAAAATGTATACATTAAGGCCGTTTATGACTGGACTAAGTATAAATAAGCCAAAAATGATCAAATTTGACATTTTTCGATAGAAAAAACATTTTTTGAAAATTTTCGATTTTTCAACTAGAATGTCATGACTATACAAATCATTGAAATTTTGATAAAATTAAGTCCAAATGTATACATAGAGGTCTTTTATGACTGGACTAAGTATAAATAAGAAAAAAATGATCAAATTTGACATTTTTCGATAGAAAAAACATTTTTTGAAAATTTTCGATTTTTCAACATGAGAGTCATGACTATACAAATCATTGAAATTTTGATCCAAGTAAGTCAAAATGTATACAAAGAGGTCGATTATGACTGGACTAAGTATAAATAAGCCGAAAATGATCAAATTTGACATTTTTCGATAGAAAAAACATTTTTTGAAAATTTTCGATTTTTCAACTGGAATGTCATGACTATACAAATCATTGAAGTTTTGATCCAAGTAAGTCAAAATGTATACATAGAGGTCCTTTATGACTGGACTAAGTATAAATAAGCCAAAAATGATCAAATTTGACATTTTTCGATAGAAAAAACATTTTTTGAAAATCTTCGATTTTTCAACATGAGAGTCATGACTATCCAAATCATTGAAATTTTGATCCAAGTGAGTCAAAATGTATACATAGAGGTCCTTTATGACTGGACTAAGTATAAATGAGCCCAAAATGATCAAATTTGACATTTTTCGATAGAAAAAACATTTTTTGAAAATTTTCGATTTTTCAACATGAGAGTCATGACTATACAAATCATTAAAATTTTGATCCAAGTATGTCAAAATGTATACATAGAGGTCCTTTAAGACTGGACTAAGTATGAATAAGCCAAAAATGATCAAATTTGACATTTTTCGATAGAAAAAACATTTTTGAAAAATTTCGATTTTTCAACATGAGAGTCATGACTGTCCAAATCATTGAAATTTTGATTCAAGTGAGTCAAAATGTATACATAGAGGTCCTTTATGACTGGACTAAGTAGAAATAAGCCAAAAATGATCAAATTTGACATTTTTCGTTAGAAAAAACATTTTTTGAAAATTTTCGATTTTCAACATGAGAGTCATGACTATACAAATCATTGAAATTTTGATACAAGTAAGTCAAAATGTAAACATAGAGGTCGTTTATGACTGGACTAAGTAGAAATAAGCCAAAAATGATCAAATTTGACATTTTTCGATAGAAATATTTTTTTTTGAAAATTTCGATTAATCAACTAGAATATCATGACTATACAAATCAATGAAATTTTGATCCAAGTAAGTCAAAATGTATACATAGAGGTCCTTAATGACTGGACTAAGTATTAATAAGCCAAAAATGATCAAATTTGACATTTTTCGATACAAAAAACATTTTTGGAAAATTTACGATTTTTCTACTGGAATGTCATGACTATACAAATCATTGAAATTTTGATCCAAGTAAGTCAAAATGTATACATAGAGGTCCTTTATGACTGGACTAAGTATAAATAAGCCCAAAATGATCAAATTTGACATTTTTCGATAGAAAAAACATTTTTTGAAAATTTTCGATTTTCCACATGAGAGTCATGACTATACAAATCATTGAAATTCTTATCCAAGTAAGTCAAAATGTAAACATAGAGGTCGTTTATGACTGGACTAAGTATAAATAAGCCAAAAATGATCAAATTTGACATTTTTCGATAGAAAAAAAATTTTTTGAAAATTTTCGATTTTTCAACTAGAATGTCATGACTATACAAATCATTGAAATTTTGATCCAAGTAAGTCAAAATGTATACATGGAGGTCGTTTATGACTGGTATAAGTGTAAATAAGCCAAAAATGATCAAATTTGACATTTTTCGATAGAAAAAACATTTTTTGAAAATTTTCGATTTTTCAACTAGAATGTCATGACTATACAAATCATTGAAATTTTGATCCAAGTTAGTCAAAGTGTATACATAAAGGTCCTTTATGACTGGATTAAGTATAAATTAGCCAAAAATGATCAAATTTGACATTTTTGATAGAAAAAACATTTTTTGAAAATTTTCGATTTTTCAACATGAGAGTCATGACTATACAAATCATTGAAATTTTGATCCAAGTATGTCAAAATGTATATATAGAGGTCCTTTATGACTGGACTAAGTATGAATAAGCCAAAAATGATCAAATTTGACATTTTTCGATAGAAAAAACATTTTTTGAAAAATTTCGATTTTTCAACATGAGAGTCATGACTGTCCAAATCATTGAAATTTTGATCCAAGTGAGTCAAAATGTATACATAGAGGTCCTTTATGACTGGACTAAGTAGAAATAAGCCAAAAATGATCAAATTAAACATTTTTCGTTAGAAAAAACATTTTTTGAAAATTTTCGATTTTCAACATGAGAGTCATGACTATACAAATCATTGAAATTTTGATACAAGTAAGTCAAAATGTAAACATAGAGGTCGTTTATGACTGGACTAAGTAGAAATAAGCCAAAAATGATCAAATTTGACATTTTTCGATAGAAATATTTTTTTTTGAAAATTTCGATTAATCAACTAGAATATCATGACTATACAAATCATTGAAATTTTGATCCAAGTAAGTCAAAATGTATACATAGAGGTCCTTAATGACTGGACTAAGTATTAATAAGCCAAAAATGATCAAATTTGACATTTTTCGATACAAAAAACATTTTTGGAAAATTTACGATTTTTCTACTGGAATGTCATGACTAAACAAATCATTGAAATTTTGATCCAAGTAAGTCAAAATGTATACATAGAGGTCGTTTATGACTGGACTAAGTATAAATAAGCCAAAAATGATAAAATTTGACATTTTTCGATAGAAAAAACATTTTTTGAAAATCTTCGATTTTTCAACATGAGAGTCATGACTATCCAAATAATTGAAATTTTGATCCAAGTGATTCAAAATGTATACATAGAGGTCCTTTATGACTGGACTAAGTATAAATAAGCCCAAAATGATCAAATTTGACATTTTTCGATAGAAAAAACATTTTTTGAAAATTTTCGATTTTCCACATGAGAGTCATGACTATACAAATCATTGAAATTCTTATCCAAGTAAGTCAAAATGTAAACATAGAGGTCGTTTATGACTGGACTAAGTATAAATAAGCCAAAAATGATCAAATTTGACATTTTTCGATAGAAAAAAAATTTTTTGAAAATTTTCGATTTTTCAACTAGAATGTCATGACTATACAAATCATTGAAATTTTGATCCAAGTAAGTCAAAATGTATACATAGAGGTCCTTAATGACTGGACTAAGTATTAGTAAGCCAAAATGATCAAATTTGACTAAGTATAAATAAGAAAAAAATGATCAAATTTGACATTTTTCGATAGAAAAAACATTTTTTGAAAATTTTCGATTTTTCAACATGAGAGTCATGACTATACAAATCATTGAAATTTTGATCCATGTAAGTCATAATGTATACAAAGAGGTCGATTATGACTGGACTAAGTATAAATAAGCCGAAAATGATCAAATTTGACATTTTTCGATAGAAAAAACATTTTTTGAAAATTTTCGATTTTTCAACTAGAATGTCATGACTATACAAATCATTGAAATTTTGATCCAAGTAAGTCAAAATGTATACATAGAGGTCCTTAATGACTGGACTAAGTATTAGTAAGCCAAAAATGATCAAATTTGACATTTTTCGATAGAAAAAACATTTTTTGAAAATTTTCGATTTTTCAACTGGAATGTCATGACTATACAAATCATTGAAATTTTGATCCAAGTAAGTCAAAATGTATACATGGAGGTCCTTTATGACTGGACTAAGTATAAATAAGCCCAAAATGATCAAATTTGACATTTTTCGATAGTAAAAACATTTTTTGAAAATTTTCGATTTTCAACATGAGAGTCATGACTATACAAATCATTGAAATTCTTATCCAAGTAAGTCAAAATGTAAACATAGAGGTCGTTTATGACTGGACTAAGTATAAATAAGCCAAAAATGATCAAATTTGACATTTTTCGATAGAAAAAACATTTTTTGAAAATTTTCGATTTTTCAACTGGAATGTCATGACTATACAAATCATTGAAATTTTGATCCAAGTAAGTCAAAATGTATACATGGAGGTCGTTTATGACTGGTATAAGTATAAATAAACCAAAAATGATCAAATTTGACATTTTTCGATAGAAAAAACATTTTTTGAAAATTTTCGATTTTTCAACATGAGAGTCATGACTATACAAATCATTGAAATTTTGATCCAAGTAAGTCAAAATGTATACATTAAGGCCGTTTATGACTGGACTAAGTATAAATAAGCCAAAAATGATCAAATTTGACATTTTTCGATAGAAAAAACATTTTTTGAAAATTTTCGATTTTTCAACTAGAATGTCATGACTATACAAATCATTGAAATTTTGATAAAATTAAGTCCAAATGTATACATAGAGGTCTTTTATGACTGGACTAAGTATAAATAAGAAAAAAATGATCAAATTTGACATTTTTCGATAGAAAAAACATTTTTTGAAAATTTTCGATTTTTCAACATGAGAGTCATGACTATACAAATCATTGAAATTTTGATCCAAGTAAGTCAAAATGTATACAAAGAGGTCGATTATGACTGGACTAAGTATAAATAAGCCGAAAATGATCAAATTTGACATTTTTCGATAGAAAAAACATTTTTTGAAAATTTTCGATTTTTCAACTGGAATGTCATGACTATACAAATCATTGAAGTTTTGATCCAAGTAAGTCAAAATGTATACATAGAGGTCCTTTATGACTGGACTAAGTATAAATAAGCCAAAAATGATCAAATTTGACATTTTTCGATAGAAAAAACATTTTTTGAAAATCTTCGATTTTTCAACATGAGAGTCATGACTATCCAAATCATTGAAATTTTGATCCAAGTGAGTCAAAATGTATACATAGAGGTCCTTTATGACTGGACTAAGTATAAATGAGCCCAAAATGATCAAATTTGACATTTTTCGATAGAAAAAACATTTTTTGAAAATTTTCGATTTTTCAACATGAGAGTCATGACTATACAAATCATTAAAATTTTGATCCAAGTATGTCAAAATGTATACATAGAGGTCCTTTAAGACTGGACTAAGTATGAATAAGCCAAAAATGATCAAATTTGACATTTTTCGATAGAAAAAACATTTTTGAAAAATTTCGATTTTTCAACATGAGAGTCATGACTGTCCAAATCATTGAAATTTTGATTCAAGTGAGTCAAAATGTATACATAGAGGTCCTTTATGACTGGACTAAGTAGAAATAAGCCAAAAATGATCAAATTTGACATTTTTCGTTAGAAAAAACATTTTTTGAAAATTTTCGATTTTCAACATGAGAGTCATGACTATACAAATCATTGAAATTTTGATACAAGTAAGTCAAAATGTAAACATAGAGGTCGTTTATGACTGGACTAAGTAGAAATAAGCCAAAAATGATCAAATTTGACATTTTTCGATAGAAATATTTTTTTTTGAAAATTTCGATTAATCAACTAGAATATCATGACTATACAAATCAATGAAATTTTGATCCAAGTAAGTCAAAATGTATACATAGAGGTCCTTAATGACTGGACTAAGTATTAATAAGCCAAAAATGATCAAATTTGACATTTTTCGATACAAAAAACATTTTTGGAAAATTTACGATTTTTCTACTGGAATGTCATGACTATACAAATCATTGAAATTTTGATCCAAGTAAGTCAAAATGTATACATAGAGGTCCTTTATGACTGGACTAAGTATAAATAAGCCCAAAATGATCAAATTTGACATTTTTCGATAGAAAAAACATTTTTTGAAAATTTTCGATTTTCCACATGAGAGTCATGACTATACAAATCATTGAAATTCTTATCCAAGTAAGTCAAAATGTAAACATAGAGGTCGTTTATGACTGGACTAAGTATAAATAAGCCAAAAATGATCAAATTTGACATTTTTCGATAGAAAAAAAATTTTTTGAAAATTTTCGATTTTTCAACTAGAATGTCATGACTATACAAATCATTGAAATTTTGATCCAAGTAAGTCAAAATGTATACATGGAGGTCGTTTATGACTGGTATAAGTGTAAATAAGCCAAAAATGATCAAATTTGACATTTTTCGATAGAAAAAACATTTTTTGAAAATTTTCGATTTTTCAACTAGAATGTCATGACTATACAAATCATTGAAATTTTGATCCAAGTTAGTCAAAGTGTATACATAAAGGTCCTTTATGACTGGATTAAGTATAAATTAGCCAAAAATGATCAAATTTGACATTTTTGATAGAAAAAACATTTTTTGAAAATTTTCGATTTTTCAACGTGAGAGTCATGACTATACAAATCATTGAAATTTTGATCCAAGTAAGTCAAAATGTATACATCAAGGTCGTTTATGACTGGACTAAGTATAAATAAGTCAAAACTGATCAAATTGGACATTTTTCGATAGAAAAAACATGTTTTGAAAATTTTCAATTTTTCAACTGGAATGTCATGACTATACAAATCATTGATATTTTTATCCAAGTAAGTCAAAATGTATACATAGAGGTCGTTTATGACTGGACTAAGTATAAATAAGCCAAAAATGATCAAATTTGACATTTTTCAATAGAAATAACATTTTTTGAAAATTTTCAATTTTTCAACTGGAATGTCATGACTATACAAATCATTGATATTTTGATCCAAGTAAGTCAAAATGTAAACATAGAGGTCCTTTATGACTGGACTAAGTATAAATAAGCCAAAAATGATCAAATTTGACATTTTTCGATAGAAAAAACATTTTTTGAAAATCTTCGATTTTTCAACATGAGAGTCATGACTGTCCAAATCATTGAAATTTTGATCCAAGTGAGTCAAAATGTATACATAGAGGTCCTTTATGACTGGACTAAGTATAAATAAGCCAAAAATGATCAAATTTGACATTTTTCGTTAGAAAAAACATTTTTTGAAAATTTTCGATTTTCAACATGAGAGTCATGACTATACAAATCATTGAAATTTTGATCCAAGTAAGTCAAAATGTAAACATAGAGGTCGTTTATGACTGGACTAAGTATAAATAAGCCAAAAATGATCAAATTTGACATTTTTCGATAGAAAAAATTTTTTTTGAAAATTTTCGATTTTTCAACTAGAATGTCATGACTATACAAATCATTGAAATTTTGATCCAAGTAAGTCAAAATGTATACATAGAGGTCGTTAATGACTGGAATAAGTATTAATAAGCCAAAAATGATCAAATTTGACATTTTTCGATAGAAAAAACATTTTTTGAAAATTTACGATTTTTCTACTGGAATGTCATGACTATACAAATCATTGAAATTTTGATCCAAGTAAGTCAAAATGTATACATGGAGGTCGTTTATGACTGGACTAAGTATAAATAAGCCAAAAATGATCAAATTTGACATTTACGATAGAAAAAACATTTTTTGAAAATTTTCGATTTTTCAACAAGAGAGTCATGACTATACAAATCATTGAAATTTTGATCCAAGTAAGTCAAAATGTACACATAGAGGTCGTTTATGACTGGACTAAGTATAAATAAGAAAGAAGTGATCAAATTTGACATTTTTCAATAGAAAGAACATTTTTTGAAAATTTTCGATTTTTCAACTGGAATGTCATGACTATACAAATCATTGAAATTTTGATCCAAGTAAGTCAAAATGTATACATAAAGGTCCTTTATGACTGGACTAAGTATAAATCAGCCAAAACTGATCAAATTTGACATTTTCGATAGAAAAAACATTTTTTGAAAATTTTCGATTTTTCAACATGAGAGTCATGACTATACAAATCATTGAAATTTTGATCCAAGTAAGTCAAAATGTATACATAAAGGTCGTTTATGACTGGACTAAGTATAAATAAGCCAAAACTGATCAAATTTGACATTTTTCGATAGAAGAAACATTTTTTGAAAATTTTCGATTTTTCAACTAGAATGTCATGACTATACAAATCATTGAAATTTGGATCCAATTAAGTCCAAATGTATACATAGAGGTCGTTTATGACTGGACTAAGTATAAATAAGAAAAAAATGATCAAATTTGACATTTGTCGATAGAAAAAACATTTTTTGAAAATTTTCGATTTTTCAACATGAGAGTCATGACTATACAAATCATTGAAATTTTGATCCAAGTAAGTCAAAATGTATACAAAGAGGTCGATTATGACTGGACTAAGCATAAATAAGCCGAAAATGATGAAATTTGACATTTTTCGATAGAAAAAACATTTTTTGAAAATTTTCGATTTTTCAACTAGAATGTCATGACTATACAAATCATTGAAATTTTGATCCAAGTAAGTCAAAATGTATACATAGAGGTCCTTTATGACTGGACTAAGTATAAATAAGCCAAAAATGATCAAATTTGACATTTACGATAGAAAAAACATTTTTTGAAAATTTTCGATTTTTCAACATGAGAGTCATGACTATACAAATCATTGAAATTTTGATCCAAGTAAGTCAAAATGTATACATAGAGGTCGTTTATGACTGGACTAAGTATAAATAAGCCAAAAGTGATCAAATTTGACATTTTTCAATAGAAAGAACATTTTTTGAAAATTTTCGATTTTTCAACTGGAATGTCATGACTATACAAATCATTGAAATTTTGATCCAAGTAAGTCAAAATGTATACATAGAGGTCCTTTATGACTGGACTAAGTATAAATAAGCCAAAAATGATAAAATTTGACATTTTTCGTTAGAAAAAACATTTTTTGAAAATTTTCGATTTTTCAACATGAGAGTCATGACTATACAAATCATTGAAATTTTGATCCAAGTAAGTCAAAATGTATACATAGAGGTCGTTTATGACTGGACTAAGTATATATAAGCCAAAAATGATCAAATTTGACATTTACGATAGAAAAAAAATTTTTTGAAAATTTTCGATTTTTCAACATGAGAGTCATGACTATACAAATCATTGAAATTTTGATCCAAGTAAGTCAAAATGTATACATAAAGGTCGTTTATGACTTAACTAAGTATAAATAAGCCAAAAATGATCAAATTTGACATTTTTCGATAGAAAAAACATTTTTTGAAAATTTTCGATTTTTCAACTAGAATGTCATGACTATACAAATTATTGAAATTTTGATAAAATTAAGTCCAAATGTATACATAGAGGTCGTTTATGACTGGACTAAGTATAAATAAGAAAAAAATGATCAAATTTGACATTTTTCGATAGAAAAAACATTTTTTGAAAATTTTCGATTTTTCAACATGAGAGTCATGACTATATAAATCATTGAAATTTTGATCCATGTAAGTCAAAATGTATACAAAGAGGTCGATTATGACTGAACTAAGTATAAATAAGCCCAAAATGATCAAATTTGACATTTTTCGATAGAAAAAACATTTTTTGAAAATTTTCGATTTTCAACATGAGAGTCATGACTATACAAATCATTGAAATTCTTATCCAAGTAAGTCAAAATGTAAACATAGAGGTCGTTTATGACTGGACTAAGTATAAATAAGCCAAAAATGATCAAATTTGACATTTTTCGATAGAAAAAATTTTTTTTGAAAATTTTCGATTTTTCAACTAGAATGTCATGACTATACAAATCATTGAAATTTTGATCCAAGTAGGTCAAAATGTATACATAGAGGTCCTTAATGACTGGACTAAGTATTAGTAAGCCAAAAATGATCAAATTTGACATTTTTCGATAGAAAAAACATTTTTTGAAAATTTTCGATTTTTCAACTGGAATGTCATGACTATACAAATCATTGAAATTTTGATCCAAGTAAGTCAAAATGTATACATGGAGGTCGTTTATGACTGGTATAAGTATAAATAAGCCAAAAATGATCAAATTTGACATTTTTCGATAGAAAAAACATTTTTGGAAAATTTTCGATTTTTCAACTAGAATGTCATGACTATACAAATCATTGAAATTTTGATCCAAGTAAGTCAAAATGTATACATAGAGGTCGTTTATGACTGGACTAAGTATAAATAAGCCAAAAATGATCAAATTTGACATTAACGATAGAAAAAACATTTTTTGAAAATTTTCGATTTTTCAACATGAGAGTCATGACTATACAAATCATTGAAATTTTGATCCAAGTAAGTCAAAATGTATACATTAAGGCCGTTTATGACTGGACTAAGTATAAATAAGCCAAAAATGATCAAATTTGACATTTTTCGATAGAAAAAACATTTTTTGAAAATTTTCGATTTTTCAACTAGAATGTCATGACTATACAAATCATTGAAATTTTGATAAAATTAAGTCTAAATGTATACATAGAGGTCTTTTATGACTGGACTAAGTATAAATAAGAAAAAAATGATCAAATTTGACATTTTTCGATAGAAAAAACATTTTTGGAAAATTTTCGATTTTTCAACTAGAATGTCATGACTATACAAATCATTGAAATTTTGATCCAAGTAAGTCAAAATGTATACATAGAGGTCGTTTATGACTGGACTAAGTATAAATAAGCCAAAAATGATCAAATTTGACATTAACGATAGAAAAAACATTTTTTGAAAATTTTCGATTTTTCAACATGAGAGTCATGACTATACAAATCATTGAAATTTTGATCCAAGTAAGTCAAAATGTATACAAAGAGGTCGATTATGACTGGACTAAGTATAAATAAGCCGAAAATGATCAAATTTGACATTTTTCGATAGAAAAAACATTTTTTGAAAATTTTCGATTTTTCAACTGGAATGTCATGACTATACAAATCATTGAAGTTTTGATCCAAGTAAGTCAAAATGTATACATAGAGGTCCTTTATGACTGGACTAAGTATAAATAAGCCAAAAATGATCAAATTTGACATTTTTCGATAGAAAAAACATTTTTTGAAAATCTTCGATTTTTCAACATGAGAGTCATGACTATCCAAATCATTGAAATTTTGATCCAAGTGAGTCAAAATGTATACATAGAGGTCCTTTATGACTGGACTAAGTATAAATGAGCCCAAAATGATCAAATTTGACATTTTTCGATAGAAAAAACATTTTTTGAAAATTTTCGATTTTTCAACATGAGAGTCATGACTATACAAATCATTGAAATTTTGATCCAAGTATGTCAAAATGTATATATAGAGGTCCTTTATGACTGGACTAAGTATGAATAAGCCAAAAATGATCAAATTTGACATTTTTCGATAGAAAAAACATTTTTTGAAAAATTTCGATTTTTCAACATGAGAGTCATGACTGTCCAAATCATTGAAATTTTGATCCAAGTGAGTCAAAATGTATACATAGAGGTCCTTTATGACTGGACTAAGTAGAAATAAGCCAAAAATGATCAAATTTGACATTTTTCGTTAGAAAAAACATTTTTTGAAAATTTTCGATTTTCAACATGAGAGTCATGACTATACAAATCATTGAAATTTTGATACAAGTAAGTCAAAATGTAAACAAAGAGGTCGTTTATGACTGGACTAAGTAGAAATAAGCCAAAAATGATCAAATTTGACATTTTTCGATAGAAATATTTTTTTTTGAAAATTTCGATTAATCAACTAGAATATCATGACTATACAAATCATTGAAATTTTGATCCAAGTAAGTCAAAATGTATACATAGAGGTCCTTAATGACTGGACTAAGTATTAATAAGCCAAAAATGATCAAATTTGACATTTTTCGATACAAAAAACATTTTTGGAAAATTTACGATTTTTCTACTGGAATGTCATGACTATACAAATCATTGAAATTTTGATCCAAGTAAGTCAAAATGTATACATAGAGGTCGTTTATGACTGGACGAAGTATAAATAAGCCAAAAATGATAAAATTTGACATTTTTCGATAGAAAAAACATTTTTTGAAAATCTTCGATTTTTCAACATGAGAGTCATGACTATCCAAATAATTGAAATTTTGATCCAAGTGAGTCAAAATGTATACATAGAGGTCCTTTATGACTGGACTAAGTATAAATAAGCCCAAAATGATCAAATTTGACATTTTTCGATAGAAAAAACATTTTTTGAAAATTTTCGATTTTCCACATGAGAGTCATGACTATACAAATCATTGAAATTCTTATCCAAGTAAGTCAAAATGTAAACATAGAGGTCGTTTATGACTGGACTAAGTATAAATAAGCCAAAAATGATCAAATTTGACATTTTTCGATAGAAAAAAAATTTTTTGAAAATTTTCGATTTTTCAACTAGAATGTCATGACTATACAAATCATTGAAATTTTGATCCAAGTAAGTCAAAATGTATACATAGAGGTCCTTAATGACTGGACTAAGTATTAGTAAGCCAAAAATGATCAAATTTGACTAAGTATAAATAAGAAAAAAATGATCAAATTTGACATTTTTCGATAGAAAAAACATTTTTTGAAAATTTTCGATTTTTCAACATGAGAGTCATGACTATACAAATCATTGAAATTTTGATCCATGTAAGTCAAAATGTATACAAAGAGGTCGATTATGACTGGACTAAGTATAAATAAGCCGAAAATGATCAAATTTGACATTTTTCGATAGAAAAAACATTTTTTGAAAATTTTCGATTTTTCAACTAGAATGTCATGACTATACAAATCATTGAAATTTTGATCCAAGTAAGTCAAAATGTATACATGGAGGTCGTTTATGACTGGTATAAGTATAAATAAACCAAAAATGATCAAATTTGACATTTTTCGATAGAAAAAACATTTTTTGAAAATTTTCGATTTTTCAACATGAGAGTCATGACTATACAAATCATTGAAATTTTGATCCAAGTAAGTCAAAATGTATACATTTAGGCCGTTTATGACTGGACTAAGTATAAATAAGCCAAAAATGATCAAATTTGACATTTTTCGATAGAAAAAACATTTTTTGAAAATTTTCGATTTTTCAACTAGAATGTCATGACTATACAAATCATTGAAATTTTGATAAAATAAAGTCCAAATGTATACATAGAGGTCTTTTATGACTGGACTAAGTATAAATAAGAAAAAAATGATCAAATTTGACATTTTTCGATAGAAAAAACATTTTTTGAAAATTTTCGATTTTTCAACATGAGAGTCATGACTATACAAATCATTGAAATTTTGATCCAAGTAAGTCAAAATGTATACAAAGAGGTCGATTATGACTGGACTAAGTATAAATAAGCCGAAAATGATCAAATTTGACATTTTTCGATAGAAAAAACATTTTTTGAAAATTTTCGATTTTTCAACTGGAATGTCATGACTATACAAATCATTGAAGTTTTGATCCAAGTAAGTCAAAATGTATACATAGAGGTCCTTAATGACTGGACTAAGTATTAGTAAGCCAAAAATGATCAAATTTGACTAAGTATAAATAAGAAAAAAATGATCAAATTTGACATTTTTCGATAGAAAAAACATTTTTTGAAAATTTTCGATTTTTCAACATGAGAGTCATGACTATACAAATCATTGAAATTTTGATCCATGTAAGTCAAAATGTATACAAAGAGGTCGATTATGACTGGACTAAGTATAAATAAGCCGAAAATGATCAAATTTGACATTTTTCGATAGAAAAAACATTTTTTGAAAATTTTCGATTTTTCAACTAGAATGTCATGACTATACAAATCATTGAAATTTTGATCCAAGTAAGTCAAAATGTATACATGGAGGTCGTTTATGACTGGTATAAGTATAAATAAACCAAAAATGATCAAATTTGACATTTTTCGATAGAAAAAACATTTTTTGAAAATTTTCGATTTTTCAACATGAGAGTCATGACTATACAAATCATTGAAATTTTGATCCAAGTAAGTCAAAATGTATACATTTAGGCCGTTTATGACTGGACTAAGTATAAATAAGCCAAAAATGATCAAATTTGACATTTTTCGATAGAAAAAACATTTTTTGAAAATTTTCGATTTTTCAACTAGAATGTCATGACTATACAAATCATTGAAATTTTGATAAAATAAAGTCCAAATGTATACATAGAGGTCTTTTATGACTGGACTAAGTATAAATAAGAAAAAAATGATCAAATTTGACATTTTTCGATAGAAAAAACATTTTTTGAAAATTTTCGATTTTTCAACATGAGAGTCATGACTATACAAATCATTGAAATTTTGATCCAAGTAAGTCAAAATGTATACAAAGAGGTCGATTATGACTGGACTAAGTATAAATAAGCCGAAAATGATCAAATTTGACATTTTTCGATAGAAAAAACATTTTTTGAAAATTTTCGATTTTTCAACTGGAATGTCATGACTATACAAATCATTGAAGTTTTGATCCAAGTAAGTCAAAATGTATACATAGAGGTCCTTTATGACTGGACTAAGTATAAATAAGCCAAAAATGATCAAATTTGACATTTTTCGATAGAAAAAACATTTTTTGAAAATCTTCGATTTTTCAACATGAGAGTCATGACTATCCAAATCATTGAAATTTTGATCCAAGTGAGTCAAAATGTATACATAGAGGTCCTTTATGACTGGACTAAGTATAAATGAGCCCAAAATGATCAAATTTGACATTTTTCGATAGAAAAAACATTTTTTGAAAATTTTCGATTTTTCAACATGAGAGTCATGACTATACAAATCATTGAAATTTTGATCCAAGTATGTCAAAATGTATACATAGAGGTCCTTTATGACTGGACTAAGTATGAATAAGCCAAAAATGATCAAATTTGACATTTTTCGATAGAAAAAACATTTTTGAAAAATTTCGATTTTTCAACATGAGAGTCATGACTGTCCAAATCATTGAAATTTTGATCCAAGTGAGTCAAAATGTATACATAGAGGTCCTTTATGACTGGACTAAGTAGAAATAAGCCAAAAATGATCAAATTTGACATTTTTCGTTAGAAAAAACATTTTTTGAAAATTTTCGATTTTCAACATGAGAGTCATGACTATACAAATCATTGAAATTTTGATACAAGTAAGTCAAAATGTAAACATAGAGGTCGTTTATGACTGGACTAAGTAGAAATAAGCCAAAAATGATCAAATTTGACATTTTTCGATAGAAATATTTTTTTTTGAAAATTTCGATTAATCAACTAGAATATCATGACTATACAAATCATTGAAATTTTGATCCAAGTAAGTCAAAATGTATACATAGAGGTCGTTTATGACTGGACTAAGTATAAATAAGCCAAAAATGATCAAATTTGACATTTTTCGAAAGAAAAAAAATTTTTTGAAAATTTTCGATTTTTCAACTAGAATGTCATGACTATACAAATCATTGAAATTTTGATCCAAGTAAGTCAAAATGTATACATAGAGGTCCTTAATGACTGGACTAAGTATTAGTAAGCCAAAAATGATCAAATTTGACTAAGTATAAATAAGAAAAAAATGATCAAATTTGACATTTTTCGATAGAAAAAACATTTTTTGAAAATTTTCGATTTTTCAACATGAGAGTCATGACTATACAAATCATTGAAATTTTGATCCATGTAAGTCAAAATGTATACAAAGAGGTCGATTATGACTGGACTAAGTATAAATAAGCCGAAAATGATCAAATTTGACATTTTTCGATAGAAAAAAACATTTTTTGAAAATTTTCGATTTTTCAACTAGAATGTCATGACTATACAAATCATTGAAATTTTGATCCAAGTAAGTCAAAATGTATACATGGAGGTCGTTTATGACTGGTATAAGTATAAATAAACCAAAAATGATCAAATTTGACATTTTTCGATAGAAAAAACATTTTTTGAAAATTTTCGATTTTTCAACATGAGAGTCATGACTATACAAATCATTGAAATTTTGATCCAAGTAAGTCAAAATGTATACATTTAGGCCGTTTATGACTGGACTAAGTATAAATAAGCCAAAAATGATCAAATTTGACATTTTTCGATAGAAAAAACATTTTTTGAAAATTTTCGATTTTTCAACTAGAATGTCATGACTATACAAATCATTGAAATTTTGATAAAATAAAGTCCAAATGTATACATAGAGGTCTTTTATGACTGGACTAAGTATAAATAAGAAAAAAATGATCAAATTTGACATTTTTCGATAGAAAAAACATTTTTTGAAAATTTTCGATTTTTCAACATGAGAGTCATGACTATACAAATCATTGAAATTTTGATCCAAGTAAGTCAAAATGTATACAAAGAGGTCGATTATGACTGGACTAAGTATAAATAAGCCGAAAATGATCAAATTTGACATTTTTCGATAGAAAAAACATTTTTTGAAAATTTTCGATTTTTCAACTGGAATGTCATGACTATACAAATCATTGAAGTTTTGATCCAAGTAAGTCAAAATGTATACATAGAGGTCCTTTATGACTGGACTAAGTATAAATAAGCCAAAAATGATCAAATTTGACATTTTTCGATAGAAAAAACATTTTTTGAAAATCTTCGATTTTTCAACATGAGAGTCATGACTATCCAAATCATTGAAATTTTGATCCAAGTGAGTCAAAATGTATACATAGAGGTCCTTTATGACTGGACTAAGTATAAATGAGCCCAAAATGATCAAATTTGACATTTTTCGATAGAAAAAACATTTTTTGAAAATTTTCGATTTTTCAACATGAGAGTCATGACTATACAAATCATTGAAATTTTGATCCAAGTATGTCAAAATGTATACATAGAGGTCCTTTATGACTGGACTAAGTATGAATAAGCCAAAAATGATCAAATTTGACATTTTTCGATAGAAAAAACATTTTTGAAAAATTTCGATTTTTCAACATGAGAGTCATGACTGTCCAAATCATTGAAATTTTGATCCAAGTGAGTCAAAATGTATACATAGAGGTCCTTTATGACTGGACTAAGTAGAAATAAGCCAAAAATGATCAAATTTGACATTTTTCGTTAGAAAAAACATTTTTTGAAAATTTTCGATTTTCAACATGAGAGTCATGACTATACAAATCATTGAAATTTTGATACAAGTAAGTCAAAATGTAAACATAGAGGTCGTTTATGACTGGACTAAGTAGAAATAAGCCAAAAATGATCAAATTTGACATTTTTCGATAGAAATATTTTTTTTTGAAAATTTCGATTAATCAACTAGAATATCATGACTATACAAATCATTGAAATTTTGATCCAAGTAAGTCAAAATGTATACATAGAGGTCCTTAATGACTGGACTAAGTATTAATAAGCCAAAAATGATCAAATTTGACATTTTTCGATACAAAAAACATTTTTGGAAAATTTACGATTTTTCTACTGGAATGTCATGACTATACAAATCATTGAAATTTTGATCCAAGTAAGTCAAAATGTATACATAGAGGTCCTTTATGACTGGACTAAGTATAAATAAGCCCAACATGATCAAATTTGACATTTTTCGATAGAAAAAACATTTTTTGAAAATTTTCGATTTTCCACATGAGAGTCATGACTATACAAATCATTGAAATTCTTATCCAAGTAAGTCAAAATGTAAACATAGAGGTCGTTTATGACTGGACTAAGTATAAATAAGCCAAAAATGATCAAATTTAACATTTTTCGATAGAAAAAAAATTTTTTGAAAATTTTCGATTTTTCAACTAGAATGTCATGACTATACAAATCATTGAAATTTTGATCCAAGTAAGTCAAAATGTTTACATAGAGGTCCTTAATGACTGGACTAAGTATTAGTAAGCCAAAAATGATCAAATTTGACATTTTTCGATAGAAAAAAATTTTTTGAAAATTTTTGATTTTTCAACTGGAGTGTCATGACTATACAAATCATTGAAATTTTGATCCAAGTAAGTCAAAATGTATACATGGAGGTCGTTTATGACTGGTATAAGTGTAAATAAGCCAAAAATGATCAAATTTGACATTTTTCGATAGAAAAAACATTTTTTGAAAATTTTCGATTTTTCAACTAGAATGTCATGACTATACAAATCATTGAAATTTTGATCCAAGTAAGTCAAAATGTATACATAAAGGTCCTTTATGACTGGACTAAGTATAAATCAGCCAAAACTGATCAAATTTGACATTTTCGATAGAAAAAACATTTTTTGAAAATTTTCGATTTTTCAACATGAGAGTCATGACTATACAAATCATTGAAATTTTGATCCATGTAAGTCAAAATGTATACAAAGAGGTCGATTATGACTGGACTAAGTATAAATAAGCCGAAAATGATCAAATTTGACATTTTTCGATAGAAAAAACATTTTTTGAAAATTTTCGATTTTCCACATGAGAGTCATGACTATACAAATCATTGAAATTCTTATCCAAGTAAGTCAAAATGTAAACATAGAGGTCGTTTATGACTGGCCTAAGTATAAATAAGCCAAAAATGATCAAATTTGACATTTTTCGATAGAAAAAAAATTTTTTGAAAATTTTCGATTTTTCAACTAGAATGTCATGACTATACAAATCATTGAAATTTTGATCCAAGTAAGTCAAAATGTATACATAGAGGTCCTTAATGACTGGACTAAGTATTAGTAAGCCAAAAATGATCAAATTTGACATTTTTCGATAGAAAAAACATTTTTTGAAAATTTTCGATTTTTCAACTGGAATGTCATGACTATACAAATCATTGAAATTTTGATCCAAGTAAGTCAAAATGTATACATGGAGGTCGTTTATGACTGGTATAAGTGTAAATAAGCCAAAAATGATCAAATTTGACATTTTTCGATAGAAAAAACATTTTTTGAAAATTTTCGATTTTTCAACTAGAATGTCATGACTATACAAATCATTGAAATTTTGATCCAAGTAAGTCAAAATGTATACATAAAGGTCCTTTATGACTGGACTAAGTATAAATCAGCCAAAACTGATCAAATTTGACATTTTCGATAGAAAAAACATTTTTTGAAAATTTTCTATTTTTCAACATGAGAGTTGACTATACAAATAATTGAAATTTTGATCCAAGTGAGTCAAAATGTATACATAGAGGTCCTTTATGACTGGACTAAGTATAAATAAGCCCAAAATGATCAAATTTGACATTTTTCGATAGAAAAAACATTTTTTGAAAATTTTCGATTTTCCACATGAGAGTCATGACTATACAAATCATTGAAATTCTTATCCAAGTAAGTCAAAATGTAAACATAGAGGTCGTTTATGACTGGACTAAGTATAAATAAGCAAAAAATGATCAAATTTGACATTTTTCGATAGAAAAAAAATTTTTTGAAAATTTTCGATTTTTCAACTAGAATGTCATGACTATACAAATCATTGAAATTTTGATCCAAGTATGTCAAAATGTATACATAGAGGTCCTGAATGACTGGACTAAGTATTAGTAAGCCAAAAATGATCAAATTTGACATTTTTCGATAGAAAAAACATTTTTTGAAAATTTTCGATTTTTCAACTGGAATGTCATGACTATACAAATCATTGAAATTTTGATCCAAGTAAGTCAAAATGTATACATGGAGGTCGTTTATGACTGGTATAAGTGTAAATAAGCCAAAAATGATCAAATTTGACATTTTTCGATAGAAAAAACATTTTTTGAAAATTTTCGATTTTTCAACTAGAATGTCATGACTATACAAATCATTGAAATTTTGATCCAAGTAAGTCAAAATGTATACATAAAGGTCCTTTATGACTGGACTAAGTATAAATCAGCCAAAACTGATCAAATTTGACATTTTCGATAGAAAAAACATTTTTTGAAAATTTTCGATTTTTCAACATGAGAGTCATGACTATACAAATCATTGAAATTTTGATCCATGTAAGTCAAAATGTATACAAAGAGGTCGATTATGACTGGACTAAGTATAAATAAGCCGAAAATGATCAAATTTGACATTTTTCGATAGAAAAAACATTTTTTGAAAATTTTCGATTTTTCAACTGGAATGTCATGACTCTACAAATCATTGAAGTTTTGATCTAAGTAAGTCAAAATGTATACATAGAGGTCCTTAATGACTGGACTAAGTATAAATAAGCCAAAAATGATCAAATTTGACATTTTTCGATAGAAAAAACATTTTTTGAAAATCTTCGATTTTTCAACATGAGAGTCATGACTATCCAAATCATTGAAATTTTGATCCAAGTGAGTCAAAATGTATACAAAGAGGTCCTTTATGACTGGACTAAGTATAAATAAGCCCAAAATGATCAAATTTGACATTTTTCGATAGAAAAAACATTTTTTGAAAATTTTCGATTTTCAACATGAGAGTCATGACTATACAAATCATTGAAATTCTTATCCAAGTATGTCAAAATGTAAACATAGAGGTCGTTTATGACTGGACTAAGTATAAATAAGCCAAAAATGATCAAATTTGACATTTTTCGATAGAAAAAAATTTTTTTGAAAATTTTCGATTTTTCAACTAGAATGTCATGACTATACAAATCATTGAAATTTTGATCCAAGTAAGTCAAAATGTATACATAGAGGTCCTTAATGACTGGACTAAGTATTAGTAAGCCAAAAATGATCAAATTTGACATTTTTCGATAGAAAAAACATTTTTTGAAAATTTTCGATTTTTCAACTGGAATGTCATGACTATACAAATCATTGAAATTTTGATCCAAGTAAGTCAAAATGTATACATGGAGGTCGTTTATGACTGGTATAAGTATAAATAAGCCAAAAATGATCAAATTTGACATTTTTCGATAGAAAAAACATTTTTGGAAAATTTTCGATTTTTCAACTAGAATGTCATGACTATACAAATCATTGAAATTTTGATCCAAGTAAGTCAAAATGTATACATAGAGGTCGTTTATGACTGGACTAAGTATAAATAAGCCGAAAATGATCAAATTTGACATTAACGATAGAAAAAACATTTTTTGAAAATTTTCGATTTTTCAACTAGAATGTCATGACTATACAAATTATTGAAATTTTGATAAAATTAAGTCCAAATGTATACATAGAGGTCGTTTATGACTGGACTAAGTATAAATAAGAAAAAAATGATCAAATTTGACATTTTTCGATAGAAAAAACATTTTTTGAAAATTTTCGATTTTTCAACATGAGAGTCATGACTATACAAATCATTGAAATTTTGATCCATGTAAGTCAAAATGTATACAAAGAGGTCGATTATGACTGGACTAAGTATAAATAAGCCGAAAATGATCAAATTTGACATTTTTCGATAGAAAAAACATTTTTTGAAAATTTTCGATTTTTCAACTGGAATGTCATGACTCTACAAATCATTGAAGTTTTGATCTAAGTAAGTCAAAATGTATACATAGAGGTCCTTAATGACTGGACTAAGTATAAATAAGCCAAAAATGATCAAATTTGACATTTTTCGATAGAAAAAACTTTTTTTGAAAATCTTCGATTTTTCAACATGAGAGTCATGACTATCCAAATCATTGAAATTTTGATCCAAGTGAGTCAAAATGTATACAAAGAGGTCCTTTATGACTGGACTAAGTATAAATAAGCCCAAAATGATCAAATTTGACATTTTTCGATAGAAAAAACATTTTTTGAAAATTTTCGATTTTCAACATGAGAGTCATGACTATACAAATCATTGAAATTCTTATCCAAGTATGTCAAAATGTAAACATAGAGGTCGTTTATGACTGGACTAAGTATAAATAAGCCAAAAATGATCAAATTTGACATTTTTCGATAGAAAAAAATTTTTTTGAAAATTTTCGATTTTTCAACTAGAATGTCATGACTATACAAATCATTGAAATTTTGATCCAAGTAAGTCAAAATGTATACATAGAGGTCCTTAATGACTGGACTAAGTATTAGTAAGCCAAAAATGATCAAATTTGACATTTTTCGATAGAAAAAACATTTTTTGAAAATTTTCGATTTTTCAACTGGAATGTCATGACTATACAAATCATTGAAATTTTGATCCAAGTAAGTCAAAATGTATACATGGAGGTCGTTTATGACTGGTATAAGTATAAATAAGCCAAAAATGATCAAATTTGACATTTTTCGATAGAAAAAACATTTTTGGAAAATTTTCGATTTTTCAACTAGAATGTCATGACTATACAAATCATTGAAATTTTGATCCAAGTAAGTCAAAATGTATACATAGAGGTCGTTTATGACTGGACTAAGTATAAATAAGCCAAAAATGATCAAATTTGACATTAACGATAGAAAAAACATTTTTTGAAAATTTTCGATTTTTCAACATGAGAGTCATGACTATACAAATCATTGAAATTTTGATCCAAGTAAGTCAAAATGTATACATTAAGGCCGTTTATGACTGGACTAAGTATAAATAAGCCAAAAATGATCAAATTTGACATTTTTCGATAGAAAAAACATTTTTTGAAAATCTTCGATTTTTCAACATGAGAGTCATGACTATCCAAATCATTGAAATTTTGATCCAAGTGAGTCAAAATGTATACATAGAGGTCCTTTATGACTGGACTAAGTATAAATGAGCCCAAAATGATCAAATTTGACATTTTTCGTTAGAAAAAACATTTTTTGAAAATTTTCGATTTTCAACATGAGAGTCATGACTATACAAATCATTGAAATTTTGATACAAGTAAGTCAAAATGTAAACATAGAGGTCGTTTATGACTGGACTAAGTAGAAATAAGCCAAAAATGATCAAATTTGACATTTTTCGATAGAAATATTTTTTTTTGAAAATTTCGATTAATCAACTAGAATATCATGACTATACAAATCATTGAAATTTTGATCCAAGTAAGTCAAAATGAATACATAGAGGTCCTTAATGACTGGACTAAGTATTAATAAGCCAAAAATGATCAAATTTGACATTTTTCGATACAAAAAACATTTTTGGAAAATTTACGATTTTTCTACTGGAATGTCATGACTATACAAATCATTGAAATTTTGATCCAAGTAAGTCAAAATGTATACATAGGGGTCGTTTATGACTGGACTAAGTATAAATAAGCCAAAAATGATAAAATTTGACATTTTTCGATAGAAAAAACATTTTTTGAAAATCTTCGATTTTTCAACATGAGAGTCATGACTATCCAAATAATTGAAATTTTGGTCCAAGTGAGTCAAAATGTATACATAGAGGTCCTTTATGACTGGACTAAGTATAAATAAGCCCAAAATGATCAAATTTGACATTTTTCGATAGAAAAAACATTTTTTGAAAATTTTCGATTTTCCACATGAGAGTCATGACTATACAAATCATTGAAATTCTTATCCAAGTAAGTCAAAATGTAAACATAGAGGTCGTTTATGACTGGACTAAGTATAAATAAGCCAAAAATGATCAAATTTGACATTTTTCGATAGAAAAAAATTTTTTTGAAAATTTTCGATTTTTCAACTAGAATGTCATGACTATACAAATCATTGAAATTTTGATCCAAGTAAGTCAAAATGTATACATAGAGGTCCTTAATGACTGGACTAAGTATTAGTAAGCCAAAAATGATCAAATTTGACATTTTTCGATAGAAAAAACATTTTTTGAAAATTTTCGATTTTTCAACTGGAATGTCATGACTATACAAGTCATTGAAATTTTGATCCAAGTAAGTCAAAATGTATACATGGAGGTCGTTTATGACTGGTATAAGTATAAATAAGCCAAAAATGATCAAATTTGACATTTTTCGATAGAAAAAACATTTTTTGAAAATTTTCGATTTTTCAACTAGAATGTCATGACTATACAAATCATTGAAATTTTGATCCAAGTAAGTCAAAATGTATACATAAAGGTCCTTTATGACTGGACTAAGTATAAATCAGCCAAAACTGATCAAATTTGACATTTTCGATAGAAAAAACATTTTTTGAAAATTTTCGATTTTTCAACATGAGAGTCATGACTATACAAATCATTGAAATTTTGATCCAAGTAAGTCAAAATGTATACATTAAGGTCGTTTATGACTGGACTAAGTATAAATAAGCCAAAACTGATCAAATTTGACATTTTTCGATAGAAAAAACATTTTTTTAAAATTTTCGATTTTTCAACATGAGAGTCATGACTATACAAATCATTGAAATTTTGATCCAAGTAAGTCAAAATGTAAACATAGAGGTCGTTTATGACTGGACTAAGTATAAATAAGCCAAAAATGATCAAATTTGACATTTTTCGATAGAAAATTTTTTTTTTGAAAATTTCGATTTTTCAACTAGAATGTCATGACTATACAAATCATTGAAATTTTGATCCAAGTAAGTCAAAATGTATAGATAGAGGTCCTTAATGACTGGACTAGGTATTAATAAGCCAAAAATGATCAAATTTGACATTTTTCGATAGAAAAAACATTTTTTGAAAATTTTCGATTTTTCAACTAGAATGTCATGACTATACAAATCATTGAAATTTTGATCCAAGTAAGTCAAAATGTATACATAGAGGTCCTTTATGACTGGACTAAGTATAAATAAGCCAAAAATGATCAAATTTGACATTTACGATAGAAAAAACATTTTTTGAAAATTTTCGATTTTTCAACATGAGAGTCATGACTATACAAATCATTGAAATTTTGATCCAAGTAAGTCAAAATGTAAACATAGAGGTCGTTTATGACTGGACTAAGTATAAATAAGCCAAAAATGATCAAATTTGACATTTTTCGATAGAAAATTTTTTTTTTGAAAATTTCGATTTTTCAACTAGAATGTCATGACTATACAAATCATTGAAATTTTGATCCAAGTAAGTCAAAATGTATAGATAGAGGTCCTTAATGACTGGACTAGGTATTAATAAGCCAAAAATGATCTAATTTGACATTTTTCGATAGAAAAAACATTTTTTGAAAATTTACGATTTTTCTACTGGAATGTCATGACTATACAAATCATTGAAATTTTGATCCAAGTAAGTCCGAATGTATACATGGAGGTCGTTTATGACTGGACTAAGTATAAATAAGCCAAAAATGATCAAATTTGACATTTTTCGATAGAAAAAACATTTTTTGAAAATTTTCGATTTTTCAATTAGAATGTCATGACTATACAAATCATTGAAATTTTGATCCAAGTAAGTCAAAATGTATACATAGAGGTCGTTTATGCCTGGACTAAGTATAAATAAGCCAAAAATGATCAAATTTGACATTTACGATAGAAAAAACATTATTTGAAAATTTACGATTTTTCTACTGGAATGTCATGACTATACAAATCATTGAAATTTTGATCCAAGTAAGTCCAAATGTATACATGGAGGTCGTTTATGACTGGACTAAGTATAAATAAGCCAAAAATGATCAAATTTGACATTTTTCGATAGAAAAAACATTTTTTGAAAATTTTCGATTTTTCAATTAGAATGTCATGACTATACAAATCATTGAAATTTTGATCCAAGTAAGTCAAAATGTATACATAGAGGTCGTTTATGACTGGACTAAGTATAAATAAACCAAAAATGATCAAATTTGACATTTACGATAGAAAAAACATTTTTTGAAAATTTTCGATTTTTCAACATGAGAGTCATGACTATACAAATCATTGAAATTTTGATCCAAGTAAGTCAAAATATATACATTAAGGTCGTTTATGACTGGACTAAGTATAAATAAGCCAAAATGATCAAATTTGACATTTTTCGATAGAAAAAACATTTTTTGAAAATTTTCGATTTTTCAACATGAGAGTCATGACTATACAAATCATTGAAATTTTGATCCAAGTATGTCAAAATGTATACATAGAGGTCGTTTATGACCTGACTAAGTATAAATAAGCCAAAAATGATCAAATTTGACATTTTTCGATAGAAAAAACATTTTTTGAAAATTTCGATTTTCAACATGAGAGTCATGACTATACAAATCATTGAAATTTTGATCCAAGTAAGTCAAAATGTATACATAGAGGTCCTTTATGACTGGACTAAGTATAAATCAGCCAAAGCTGATCAAATTTGACATTTTTCGATAGAAAAAACATTTTTTGAAAATCTTCGATTTTTCAACATGAGAGTCATGACTATCCAAATAATTGAAATTTTGATCCAAGTGAGTCAAAATGTATACATAGAAGTCCTTTATGACTGGACTAAGTATAAATAAGCCCAAAATGATCAAATTTGACATTTTTCGATAGAAAAAACATTTTTGGAAAATTTACGATTTTTCTACTGGAATGTCATGACTATACAAATCATTGAAATTTTGATTCAAGTAAGTCAAAATGTATACATAGAGGTCGTTTATGACTGGGCTAAGTATAAATAAGCCAAAAATGATCAAATTTGACATTTTTCGATAGAAAAAACATTTTTTGAAAATTTTTCGATTTTTCAACTAGAATGTCATGACTATACAAATCATTGAAATTTTGAAATTTTGATCCAAGTAAGTCAAAATGTATACATAAAGGTCCTTTATGACTGGACTAAGTATAAATCAGCCAAAACTGATCAAATTTGACATTTTTCGATAGAAAAAACATTTTTTGAAAATCTTCGATTTTTCAACATGAGAGTCATGACTATACAAATCATTGAAATTCTTATCCAAGTAAGTCAAAATGTAAACATAGAGGTCGTTTATGACTGGACTAAGTATAAATAAGCCAAAAATGATCAAATTTGACATTTTTCGATAGAAAAAACATTTTTGAAAATTTTCGATTTTTCAACTGGAATGTCATGACTATACAAATCATTGAAATTTTGATCCAAGTAAGTCAAAATGTATACATGGAGGTCGTTTTTGACTGGTATAAGTGTAAATAAGCCAAAAATGATCAAATTTGACATTTTTCGATATAAAAAACATTTTTTGAAAATTTTCGATTTTTCAACTAGAATGTCATGACTATACAAATCATTGAAATTTTGATCCAAGTAAGTCAAAATGTATACATAAAGGTCCTTTATGACTGGACTAAGTATAAATCAGCCAAAACTGATCAAATTTGACATTTTCGATAGAAAAAACATTTTTTGAAAATTTTCGATTTTTCAACATGAGAGTCATGACTATACAAATCATTGAAATTTTGATCCAAGTAAGTCAAAATGTATACATTAAGGTCGTTTATGACTGGCCTAAGTATAAATAAGCCAAACTGATCAAATTTGACATTTTTCGATAGAAAAAACATTTTTTGAAAATTTTCGATTTTTCATCTAGAATGTCATGACTATACAAATCATTGAAATTTTGATCCAATTAAGTCCAAATGTATACATAGAGGTCGTTTATGACTGGACTAAGTATAAACAAGAAAAAAATGATCAAATTTGACATTTTTCGATAGAAAAAACATTTTTTGAAAATTTTCGATTTTTCAACATGAGAGTCAGGACTATACAAATCATTGAAATTTTGATCCAGGTAAGTCAAAATGTATACAAAGAGGTCGATTATGACTGGACTAAGTATAAATAAGCCGAAAATGATCAAATTTGACATTTTTCGATAGAAAAAACATTTTTTGAAAATTTTCGATTTTTCAACTAGAATGTCATGACTATACAAATCATTGAAATTTTGATCCAAGTAAGTCAAAATGTAAACATAGAGGTCCTTTATGACTGGACTAAGTATAAATAAGCCAAAAATGATCAAATTTGACATTTACGATAGAAAAAACATTTTTTGAAAATTTTCGATTTTTCAACATGAGAGTCATGACTATACAAATCATTGAAATTTTGATCCAAGTAAGTCAAAATGTATACATAGAGGTCGTTTATGACTGGACTAAGTATAAATAAGCCAAAAGTGATCAAATTTGACATTTTTCAATAGAAAGAACATTTTTTGAAAATTTTCGATTTTTCAACTGGAATGTCATGACTATACAAATCATTGAAATTTTGATCCAAGTAAGTCAAAATGTATACATAGAGGTCCTTTATGACTTGACTAAGTATAAATAAGCCAAAAATGATCAAATTTGACATTTTTCGATAGAAAAAACATTTTTTGAAAATTTTCGATTTTTCAACTAGAATGTCATGACTATACAAATCATTGAAATTTTGATCCAAGTAAGTCAAAATGTAAACATAGAGGTCCTTTATGACTGGACTAAGTATAAATAAGCCAAAAATGATCAAATTTGACATTTTTCGTTAGAAAAAACATTTTTTGAAAATTTTCGATTTTCAACATGAGAGTCATGACTACACAAATCATTGAAATTTGATCCAAGTAAGTCAAAATGTAAACATAGAGGTCGTTTATGACTGGACTAGGTATAAATAAGGCAAAAATGATCAAATTTTACATTTTTCGATAGAAAAAACATTTTTTGAAAATCTTCGATTTTTCAACATGAGAGTCATGACTGTCCAAATCATTGAAATTTTTATCCAAGTGAGTCAAAATGTATACATAGAGGTCCTTTATGACTTGACTAAGTATAAATAAGCCAAAAATGATCAAATTTGACATTTTTCGTTAGAAAAAACATTTTTTGAAAATTTTCGATTTTCAACATGAGAGTCATGACTATACAAATCATTGAAATTTTGATCCAAGTAAGTCAAAATGTAAACATAGAGGTCGTTTATGACTGGACTAAGTATAAATAAGCCAAAAATGATCAAATTTGACATTTTTCGATAGAAAAAATTTTTTTTGAAAATTTCGATTTTTCAACTAGAATGTCATGACTATCATTACATTCCAGTAGAAAAATCATAAATTTTCAAAAAATGTTTTTTCTATCGAAAAATGTCAAACTTGATCATTTTTGGCTTATTTCTACTTAGTCCAGACATTAAGGACCTCTATGTATACATTTTGACTTACTTGGATCAATTCCAAAATTCCAAAATTTCTATCATTGAAATTTTGATCCAAGTAAGTCAAAATGTATACATAGAGGTCCTTAATGACTGGACTCAGTATTAATAAGCCAAAAATGATCAAATTTGACATTTTTCGATAGAAAAAACATTTTTTGAAAATTTACGATTTTTTTACTGGAATGTCATGACTATACAAATCATTGAAATTTTGATCCAAGTAAGTCAAAATGTATACATAGAGGTCGTTTATGACTGGACTAAGTATAAATAAGCCAAAAATGATAAAATTTGACATTTACGATAGAAAAAACATTTTTTGAAAATTTTCGATTTTTCAACATGAGAGTTATGACTATACAAATCATTGAAATTTTGATCCAAGTAAGTCAAAATGTATACATAAAGGTCGTTTACGACTGGACTAAGTATAAATAAGCCAAAAATGATCAAATTTGACATTTTTCGATAGAAAAAACATTTTTTGAAAATTTTCGATTTTTCAACATGAGAGTTATGACTATACAAATCATTGAAATTTTGATCCAAGTAAGTCAAAATGTATACATAAAGGTCGTTTATGACTGGACTAAGTATAAATAAGCCAAAAATGATCAAATTTGACATTTTTCGATAGAAAAAACATTTTTTGAAAATTTTCGATTTTTCAACTAGAATGTCATGACTATACAAATCATTAAAATTTTGATAAAATTAAGTCCAAATGTATACATAGAGGTCCTATATGACTGGCCTAAGTATGAATAAGCCAAAAATGATCAAATTTGACATTTTTCGATAGAAAAAACATTTTTTGAAAATTTGCGATTTTTCAACTGGAATGTCATGACTATACAAATCATTGAAGTTTTGATCCAAGTAAGTCAAAATGTATACATAGAGGTCCTTTATTACTGGACTAAGTGTAAATAAGCCAAAAATGATCAAATTTGACATTTTTCGATAGAAAAAACATTTTTTGAAAATCTTCGATTTTCAACATGAGAGTCATGACTATCGAAATCATTGAAATTTTGATCCAAGTGAGTCAAAATGTATACAAAGAGGTCCTCTATGACTGGACTAAGTATAAATGAGCCCAAAATGATCAAATTTGACATTTTTCGATAGAAAAAACATTTTTTGAAAATTTTCGATTTTTCATCTAGAATGTCATGACTATACAAATCATTGAAATTTTGATCCAATTAAGTCCAAATGTATACATAGAGGTCGTTTATGACTGGACTAAGTATAAATAAGAAACAAATGATCAAATTTGACATTTTTCGATAGAAAAAACATTTTTTGAAAATTTTCGATTTTTCAACATGAGAGTCATGACTATACAAATCATTGAAATTTTGATCCAGGTAAGTCAAAATGCATACAAAGAGGTCGATTATGACTGGACTAAGTATAAATAAGCCGAAAATGATCAAATTTGACATTTTTCGATAGAAAAAACATTTTTTGAAAATTTTCGATTTTTCAACTAGAATGTCATGACTATACAAATCATTGAAATTTTGATCCAAGTAAGTCAAAATGTATACATAGAGGTCCTTTATGACTGGACTAAGTATAAATAAGCCAAAAATGATCAAATTTGACATTTACGATAGAAAAAACATTTTTTGAAAATTTTCGATTTTTCAACATGAGAGTCATGACTATACAAATCATTGAAATTTTGATCCAAGTAAGTAAAAATGTATACATAGAGGTCGTTCATGACTGGACTAACTATAAATAAGCCAAAAGTGATCAAATTTGACATTTTTCAATAGAAAGAACATTTTTTGAAAATTTTCGATTTTTCAACTGGAATGTCATGACTATACAAATCATTGAAATTTTGATCCAAGTAAGTCATAATGTATACATAGAGGTCGTTTATGACTGGACTAAGTATAAATAAGCCAAAAATGATCAAATTTGACATTTTTCGATAGAAAAAACATTTTTTGAAAATCTTCGATTTTCAACATGAGAGTCATGACTGTCCAAATCATTGAAATTTTGATCCAAGTGAGTCAAAATGTATACATAGAGGTCCTTTATGACTGGACTAAGTATAAATAAGCCAAAAATGATCAAATTTGACATTTTTCGTTAGAAAAAACATTTTTTGAAAATTTTCGATTTTCAACATGAGAGTCATGACTATACAAATCATTGAAATTTTGATCCAAGTAAGTCAAAATGTAAACATAGAGGTCGTTTATGACTGGACTAAGTATAAATAAGCCAAAAATGATCAAATTTGACATTTTTCGATAGAAAAAATTTTTTTTGAAAATTTCGATTTTTCAACTAGAATGTCATGACTATACAAATCATCGAAATTTTGATAAAATAAAGTCCAAATGTATACATAGAGGTCCTATATGACTGGACTAAGTATAAATAAGCCAAAAATGATCAAATTTGACATTTACGATAGAAAAAACATTTTTTGAAAATTTTCGATTTTTCAACATGAGAGTCATGACTATACAAATCATTGAAATTTTGATCCAAGTAAGTCCAAATGTATACAAAGAGGTGGATTAAGACTGGACTAAGTATAAATAAGCCGAAAATGATCAAATTTGACATTTTTCGATAGAAAAAACATTTTTTGAAAATTTTCGATTTTTCAACTGGAATGTCATGACTATACAAATCATTGAAATTTTGATCCAAGTAAGTCAAAATGTATACATAGAGGTCCTTTATGACTTGACTAAGTATAAATAAGCCAAAAATGATCAAATTTGACATTTTTCGATAGAAAAAACATTTTTTGAAAATTTTCGATTTTTCAACTAGAATGTCATGACTATACAAATCATTGAAATTTTGATCCAAGTAAGTCAAAATGTATACATAGAGGTCGTTTATGACTGGACTAAGTATAAATAAGCCAAAAATGATAAAATTTGACATTTACGATAGAAAAAACATTTTTTGAAAATTTTCGATTTTTCAACATGAGAGTTATGACTATACAAATCATTGAAATTTTGATCCAAGTAAGTCAAAATGTATACATAAAGGTCGTTTATGACTGGACTAAGTATAAATAAGCCAAAAATGATCAAATTTGACATTTTTCGATAGAAAAAACATTTTTTGAAAATTTTCGATTTTTCAACTAGAATGTCATGACTATACAAATCATTAAAATTTTGATAAAATTAAGTCCAAATGTATACATAGAGGTCCTATATGACTGGACTAAGTATGAATAAGCCAAAAATGATCAAATTTGACATTTTTCGATAGAAAAAACATTTTTTGAAAATTTGCGATTTTTCAACTGGAATGTCATGACTATACAAATCATTGAAGTTTTGATCCAAGTAAGTCAAAATGTATACATAGAGGTCCTTTATTACTGGACTAAGTGTAAATAAGCCAAAAATGATCAAATTTGACATTTTTCGATAGAAAAAACATTTTTTGAAAATCTTCGATTTTTCAACATGAGAGTCATGACTATCGAAATCATTGAAATTTTGATCCAAGTGAGTCAAAATGTATACAAAGAGGTCCTCTATGACTGGACTAAGTATAAATGAGCCCAAAATGATCAAATTTGACATTTTTCGATAGAAAAAACATTTTTTGAAAATTTTCGATTTTTCAACATGAGAGTCATGACTATACAAGTCATTGAAATTTTGATCCAAGTATGTCAAAATGTATACATAGAGGTCGTTTATGACTGGACTAAGTATAAATAAGCCAAAAATGATCAAATTTGACATTTTTCGATAGAAAAAACATTTTTTGAAAATTTTCGATTTTTCATCTAGAATGTCATGACTATACAAATCATTGAAATTTTGATCCAATTAAGTCCAAATGTATACATAGAGGTCGTTTATGACTGGACTAAGTATAAATAAGAAAAAAATGATCAAATTTGACATTTTTCGATAGAAAAAACATTTTTTGAAAATTTTCGATTTTTCAACATGAGAGTCATGACTATACAAATCATTGAAATTTTGATCCAGGTAAGTCAAAATGCATACAAAGAGGTCGATTATGACTGGACTAAGTATAAATAAGCCGAAAATGATCAAATTTGACATTTTTCGATAGAAAAAACATTTTTTGAAAATTTTCGATTTTTCAACTAGAATGTCATGACTATACAAATCATTGAAATTTTGATCCAAGTAAGTCAAAATGTATACATAGAGGTCCTTTATGACTGGACTAAGTATAAATAAGCCAAAAATGATCAAATTTGACATTTACGATAGAAAAAACATTTTTTGAAAATTTTCGATTTTTCAACATGAGAGTCATGACTATACAAATCATTGAAATTTTGATCCAAGTAAGTCAAAATGTATACATAGAGGTCCTTTATGACTGGACTAAGTATAAATAAGCCAAAAATGATCAAATTTGACATTTTTCGATAGAAAAAACATTTTTTGAAAATCTTCGATTTTTCAACATGAGAGTCATGACTATCCAAATCATTGAAATTTTGATCCAAGTGAGTCAAAATGTATACAAAGAGGTCCTCTATGACTGGACTAAGTATAAATGAGCCCAAAATGATCAAATTTGACATTTTTCGATAGAAAAAACATTTTTTGAAAATTTTCGATTTTTCAACATGAGAGTCATGACTATACAAATCATTAAAATTTTGATCCAAGTATGTCAAAATGTATACATAGAGGTCGTTTATGACTGGACTAAGTATAAATAAGCCAAAAATGATCAAATTTGACATTTTTCGATAGAAAAAACATTTTTTGAAAATTTTCGATTTTTCATCTAGAATGTCATGACTATACAAATCATTGAAATTTTGATCCAATTAAGTCCAAATGTATACATAGAGGTCGTTTATGACTGGACTAAGTATAAATAAGAAAAAAATGATCAAATTTGACATTTTTCGATAGAAAAAACATTTTTTGAAAATTTTCGATTTTTCAACATGAGAGTCATGACTATACAAATCATTGAAATTTTGATCCAGGTAAGTCAAAATGTATACAAAGAGGTCGATTATGACTGGACTAAGTATACATAAGCCGAAAATGATCAAATTTGACATTTTTCGATAGAAAAAACATTTTTTGAAAATTTTCGATTTTTCAACTAGAATGTCATGACTATACAAATCATTGAAATTTTGATCCAAGTAAGTCAAAATGTATACATGGAGGTCCTTTATGACTGGACTAAGTATAAATAAGCCAAAAATGATCAAATTTGACATTTTTCGATAGAAAAAACATTTTTTGAAAATTTTCGATTTTTCAACTAGAATATCATGACTATACAAATCATTGAAATTTTGATCCAAGTAAGTCAAAATGTATACATAGAGGTCCATTATGACTGGACTAAGTATAAAAAAGCCAAAAATGATCAAATTAGACATTTTTCGATAGAAAAAACATTTTTTGAAAATTTTCGATTTTTAAACATGAGAGTCATGACTATACAAATCATTGTAATTTTGATCCAAGTAAGTCAAAATGTATACAAGGAGGTCGTTTATGACTGGACTAAGTATAAATAAGCCAAAAATGATCAAATTTGACATTTTTCGATAGAAAAAACATTTTTTGAAAATCTTCGATTTTTCAACATGAGAGTAATGACTATCCAAATCATTGAAATTTTGATCCAAGTGAGTCAAAATGTATACAAAGAGGTCCTTTATGACTGGACTAAGTATAAATGAGCCCAAAATGATCAAATTTGACATTTTTCGATAGAAAAAACATTTTTTGAAAATTTTCGATTTTCAACATGAGAGTCATGACTATACAAATCATTGAAATTTTGATCCAAGTAAGTCAAAATGTATACAAAGAGGTCCTTTATGACTAGACTAAGTATAAATAAGCCAAAAATGATCAAATTTGACATTTTTCGATAGAAAAAACATTTTTTGAAAATTTTCGATTTTTCAACATGAGAGTCATGACTATACAAATCATTGAAATTTTGATCCAAGTATGTCAAAATGTATACATAGAGGTCGTTTATGACTGGACTAAGTATAAATAAGCCAAAAATGATCAAATTTGACATTGTTCGATAGAAAAAACATTTTTTGAAAATTTTCGATTTTTCAACATGAGAGTCATGACTATACAAATCATTGAAATTTTGATCCAAGTAAGTCAAAATGTATACATAGAGGTCCTTTATGACTGGACTAAGTATGAATAAGCCAAAAATGATCAAATTTGACATTTTTCGATAGAAAAAACATTTTTTGAAAATTTTCGATTTTTCAACTAGAATATCATGACTATACAAATCATTGAAATTTTGATCCAAGTAAGTCAAAATGTATACAAAGAGGTCGATTATGACTGGACTAAGTATAAATAAGCCGAAAATAATCAAATTTGACATTTTTCGATAGAAAAAACATTTTTTGAAAATTTTTGATTTTTCAACTAGAATGTCATGACTAAACAAATCATTGAAATTTTGATCCAAGTAAGTCAAAATGTATACATAGAGGTCCTTTATGACTGGACTAAGTATAAATAAGCCAAAAATGATCAAATTTGACATTTACGATAGAAAAAACATTTTTTGAAAATTTTCGATTTTTCAACATGAGAGTCATGACTATACAAATCATTGAAATTTTGATCCAAGTAAGTCAAAATGTATACATAGAGGTCGTTTATGACTGGACTTAGTATAAATAAGCCAAAAATGATCAAATATGACATTTTTCAATAGAAAAAACATTTTTTGAAAATTTTCGATTTTTCAACTAGAATGTCATGACTATACAAATCATTGAAATTTTGATCCAAGTAAGTCAAAATGTATACATAGAGGTCGTTTATGACTGGACTAAGTATAAATAAGCCAAAAATGATCAAATTTGACATTTTTCGATAGAAAAAACATTTTTTGAAAATTTTCGATTTTTCAACTAGAATATCATGACTATACAAATCATTGAAATTTTGATCCAAGTAAGTCAAAATGTATACATAGAGGTCCATTATGACTGGACTAAGTATAAATAAGCCAAAAATGATCAAATTAGACATTTTTCGATAGAAAAAAACATTTTTTGAAAATTTTCGATTTTTAAACATGAGAGTCATGACTATACAAATCATTGTAATTTTGATCCAAGTAAGTCAAAATGTATACAAGGAGGTCGTTTATGACTGGACTAAGTATAAATAAGCCAAAAATGATCAAATTTGACAATTTTCGATAGAAAAAACATTTTTTGAAAATTTTCGATTTTTCTACTGGAATGTCATGACTATACAAATCATTAAAATTTTGATCCAAGTAAGTCAAAATGTATACATAGAGGTCGTTTATGACTGGACTAAGTATAAATAAGCCAAAAATGATCAAATTTGACATTTTTCGATAGAAAAAACATTTTTAGAAAATTTTCGATTTTTCAACTAGAATGTCATGACTATACAAATCATTGAAATTTTGATCCAAGTAAGTCAAAATGTATACATAGAGGTCCTTTATGACGGGACTAAGTATAAATAAGCCAAAAATGATCAAATTAGACATTTTTCGATAGAAAAAACATTTTTTGAAAATTTTCGATTTTTCAACATGAGAGTCATGACTATACAAATCATTGAAATTTTGATCCAAGTAAGTCAAAATGTATACATAGAGGTCCTTTATGACTGGACTAAGTATAAATGAGCCAAAAATGATCAAATTTGACATTTTTCGATAGAAAAAACATTTTTTGAAAATTTTGGATTTTTCAACTAGAATGTCATGAGTATACAAATCATTGAAATTTTGATCCAAGTAAGTCAAAATGTATACATAGAGGTCGTTTTTGACTGGGCTAAGTATAAATAAGCCAAAAATGATCAAATTTGACATTTTTCGATAGATAAAACATTTTTTGAAAATTTTCGATTTTTCAACTAGAATGTCATGACTATACAAATCATTGAAATTTTGAGACATTTTTCGATAGAAAAAACATTTTTGTACAAGTCATTGAAATTTTGATCCAAGTAAGTCAAAATGTATACATAGAGTTCGTTTATGACTGGACTAGGTATAAATAAGCCAAAAATGATAAAATTTGACATTTTTCGATAGAAAAAATATTTTTTGAAAATTTTCGATTTTTCAACTAGAATGTCATGACTATACAAATCATTGAAATTTTGATCCAAGTAAGTCAAAATATATACATAGAGTTCGCTTATGACTGGAACAAGTATAAATAAGCCAAAAATGATCAAATTTGACATTTTTCGATAGAAAAAACATTTTTTGAAAATTTTCGATTTTTCAACTAGAATGTCATGACTATACAAATCATTGAAATTTTGATCCAAGTAAGTCAAAATGTATACATAGAGGTCCTTTATGACGGGACTAAGTATAAATAAGCCAAAAATGATCAAATTAGACATTTTTCGATAGAAAAAACATTTTTTGAAAATTTTCGATTTTTCAACATGAGAGTCATGACTATACAAATCATTGAAATTTTGATCCAAGTAAGTCAAAATGTATACATAGAGGTCCTATATGACTGGACTAAGTATAAATGAGCCAAAAATGATCAAATTTGACATTTTTCGATAGAAAAAACATTTTTTGAAAATTTTGGATTTTTCAACTAGAATGTCATGAGTATACAAATCATTGAAATTTTGATCCAAGTAAGTCAAAATGTATACATAGAGGTCGTTTTTGACTGGGCTTAGTATAAATAAGCCAAAAATGATCAAATTTGACATTTTTCGATAGATAAAACATTTTTTGAAAATTTTCGATTTTTCAACTAGAATGTCATGACTATACAAATCATTGAAATTTTGAGACATTTTTCGATAGAAAAAACATTTTTGTACAAGTCATTGAAATTTTGATCCAAGTAAGTCAAAATGTATACATAGAGTTCGTTTATGACTGGACTAGGTATAAATAAGCCAAAAATGATAAAATTTGACATTTTTCGATAGAAAAAATATTTTTTGAAAATTTTCGATTTTTCAACTAGAATGTCATGACTATACAAATCATTGAAATTTTGATCCAAGTAAGTCAAAATATATACATAGAGTTCGCTTATGACTGGAACAAGTATAAATAAGCCAAAAATGATCAAATTTGACATTTTTCGATAGAAAAAACATTTTTTTAAAATTTTCGATTTTTCAACTAGAATATCATGACTTTACAAATCATTAAAATTTTGATCCAAGTAAGTCAAAATGTATACATAGAGGTCCTTTAAGACTGGACTAAGTATAAATAAGCCAAAAATGATTAAATAAGACATTTTTCGATAGAAAAAACATTTTTTGAAAATCTTGGATTTTTAAACATGAGAGTCATGACTATACAAACCATTGTAATTTTGATCCAAGTAAATCAAAATGTATACAAGGAGGTCGTTTATGACTGGACTAAGTATAAATAAGCCGAAAATGATCAAATTTGACATTTTTCGCTAGAAAAAACATTTTTTGAAAATTTTCGATTTTTCAACATGAGAGTCATGACTATACAAATCATTGAAATTTTGGTCCAAGTAAGTCAAAATGTATACATAGAGATCCTTTTTGACTGGACTAAGTATAAATAAGCCAAAAATGACCAAATTTGACATTTTTCGATAGAAAAAACATTTTTTGAAAAATTTCGATTTTTCAACTTGAATGTCATGACTATACAAATCATTGAAATTTTGATCCAAGTTAGTCAAAATGTATACATATCGGTCCTTTATGACTGGACTAAGTATAAATAAGCCAAAAATGATCAAATTTGACATTTTTCGATAGAAAAAACATTTCTTGAAAATTTTCGATTTTTCAACATGAGAGTCATGACTATAAAAATCATTGAAATTTTGATCCAAGTAAGTCAAAATGTATACATAGAGGTCCTTTATGACTGGACTAAGTATAAATGAGCCAAAAATGATCAAATTTGACATTTTTCGATAGAAAAAACATTTTTTGAAAATTTTGGATTTTTCAACTAGAATGTCATGACTATACAAATCATTGAAATTTTGATCCAAGTAAGTCAAAATGTATACATAGAGGTCGTTTATGACTGGACTAAGTATAAATAAGCCAAAAATGATCAAATTTGACATTTTTCGATAGATAAAACATTTTTTGAAAATTTTCGATTTTTCAACTAGAATGTCATGACTATACAAATCATTGAAATTTTGAGACATTTTTCGATAGAAAAAACATTTTTTGAAAATTTTCGATTTTTCAACATGAGAGTCATGACAATACAAATCATTGAAATTTTGATCCAAGTAAGTCAAAATGTATACAAAGAAGTCGTTTATGACTGGACTAAGTATAAACAAGCCAAAAATGATCAAATTTGACATTTTTCGATACAAAAAACATTTTTTGAAAATTTTCGATTTTTCAACATGAGAGTCATGACTATACAAATCATTGAAATTTTGATCCAAGTAAGTCAAAATGTATACATAGAGTTCGTTTATGACTGGAGTAAGTATAAATAAGCCAAAAATGATCAAATTTGACATTTTTCGATAGAAAAAATATTTTTTGAAAATTTTCGATTTTTCAACTAGAATGTCATGACTATACAAATCATTGAAATTTTGATCCAAGTAAGTCAAAATGTATACATAGAGGTCGTTTATGACTGGACTTAGTATAAATAAGCCAAAAATGATCAAATATGACATTTTTCAATAGAAAAACATTTTTTGAAAATTTTCGATTTTTCAACTAGAATGTCATGACTATACAAATCATTGAAATTTTGATCCAAGTAAGTCAAAATGTATACATAGAGGACGTTTATGACTGGACTAAGTATAAATAAGCCAAAAATGATCAAATTTGACATTTTTCGATAGAAAAAACATTTTTTGAAAATTTTCGATTTTTCAACTAGAATATCATGACTATACAAATCATTGAAATTTTGATCCAAGTAAGTCAAAATGTATACATAGAGGTCCATTATGACTGGACGAAGTATAAATAAGCCAAAAATGATCAAATTAGACATTTTTCGATAGAAAAAACATTTTTTGAAAATTTTCGATTTTTAAACATGAGAGTCATGACTATACAAATCATTGTAATTTTGATCCAAGTAAGTCAAAATATATACAAGGAGGTCGTTTATGACTGGACTAAGTATAAATAAGCCAAAAATGATCAAATTTGACATTTTTCGATAGAAAAAAACATTTTTTGAAAATTTTCGATTTTTCTACTGGAATGTCATGACTATACAAATCATTGAAATTTTGATCCAAGTAAGTCAAAATGTATACATAGAGGTCGTTTATGACTGGACTAAGTATAAATAAGCCAAAAATGATCAAATTTGACATTTTTCGATAGAAAAAACATTTTTTGAAAATTTTCGATTTTTCAACTAGAATGTCATGACTATACAAATCATTGAAATTTTGATCCAAGTAAGTCAAAATGTATACATAGAGGTCCTTTATGACGGGACTAAGTATAAATAAGCCAAAAATGATCAAATTTGACATTTTTCGATAGAAAAAAACATTTTTTGAAAATTTTCGATTTTTCAACATGAGAGTCATGACTATACAAATCATTGAAATTTTGATCCAAGTAAGTCAAAATGTATACATAGAGGTCCTTTATGACTGGACTAAGTATAAATGAGCCAAAAATGATCAAATTTGACATTTTTCGACAGAAAAAACATTTTTTGAAAATTTTGGATTTTTCAACTAGAATGTCATGAGTATACAAATCATTGAAATTTTGATCCAAGTAAGTCAAAATGTATACATAGAGGTCGTTTTTGACTGGGCTAAGTATAAATAAGCCAAAAATGATCAAATTTGACATTTTTCGATAGATAAAACATTTTTTGAAAATTTTCGATTTTTCAACTAGAATGTCATGACTATACAAATCATTGAAATTTTGAGACATTTTTCGATAGAAAAAACATTTTTGTACAAGTCATTGAAATTTTGATCCAAGTAAGTCAAAATGTATACATAGAGTTCGTTTATGACTGGACTAGGTATAAATAAGCCAAAAATGATAAAATTTGACATTTTTCGATAGAAAAAATATTTTTTGAAAATTTTCGATTTTTCAACTAGAATGTCATGACTATACAAATCATTGAAATTTTGATCCAAGTAAGTCAAAATATATACATAGAGTTCGCTTATGACTGGAACAAGTATAAATAAGCCAAAAATGATCAAATTTGACATTTTTCGATAGAAAAAACATTTTTTGAAAATTTTCGATTTTTCAACTAGAATATCATGACTTTACAAATCATTAAAATTTTGATCCAAGTAAGTCAAAATGTATACATAGAGGTCCTTTAAGACTGGACTAAGTATAAATAAGCCAAAAATGATTAAATAAGACATTTTTCGATAGAAAAAACATTTTTTGAAAATCTTGGATTTTTAAACATGAGAGTCATGACTATACAAACCATTGTAATTTTGATCCAAGTAAATCAAAATGTATACAAGGAGATCGTTTATGACTGGACTAAGTATAAATAAGCCGAAAATGATCAAATTTGACATTTTTCGCTAGAAAAAACATTTTTTGAAAATTTTCGATTTTTCAACATGAGAGTCATGACTATACAAATCATTGAAATTTTGGTCCAAGTAAGTCAAAATGTATACATAGAGATCCTTTTTGACTGGACTAAGTATAAATAAGCCAAAAAAGACCAAATTTGACATTTTTCGATAGAAAAAACATTTTTTGAAAAATTTCGATTTTTCAACTTGAATGTCATGACTATACAAATCATTGAAATTTTGATCCAAGTTAGTCAAAATGTATACATATCGGTCCTTTATGACTGGACTAAGTATAAATAAGCCAAAAATGATCAAATTTGACATTTTTCGATAGAAAAAAACATTTCTTGAAAATTTTCGATTTTTCAACATGAGAGTCATGACTATAAAAATCATTGAAATTTTGATCCAAGTAAGTCAAAATGTATACATAGAGGTCCTTTATGACTGGACTAAGTATAAATGAGCCAAAAATGATCAAATTTGACATTTTTCGATAGAAAAAACATTTTTTGAAAATTTTGGATTTTTCAACTAGAATGTCATGACTATACAAATCATTGAAATTTTGATCCAAGTAAGTCAAAATGTATACATAGAGGTCGTTTATGACTGGACTAAGTATAAATAAGCCAAAAATGATCAAATTTGACATTTTTCGATAGATAAAACATTTTTTGAAAATTTTCGATTTTTCAACTAGAATGTCATGACTATACAAATCATTGAAATTTTGAGACATTTTTCGATAGAAAAAACATTTTTTGAAAATTTTCGATTTTTCAACATGAGAGTCATGACAATACAAATCATTGAAATTTTGATCCAAGTAAGTCAAAATGTATACAAAGAAGTCGTTTATGACTGGACTAAGTATAAATAAGCCAAAAATGATCAAATTTGACATTTTTCGATACAAAAAACATTTTTTGAAAATTTTCGATTTTTCAACATGAGAGTCATGACTATACAAATCATTGAAATGTTGATCCAAGTAAGTCAAAATGTATACATAGAGTTCGTTTATGACTGGAGTAAGTATAAATAAGCCAAAAATGATCAAATTTGACATTTTTCGATAGAAAAAATATTTTTTGAAAATTTTCGATTTTTCAACTAGAATGTCATGACTATACAAATCATTGAAATTTTGATCCAAGTAAGTCAAAATGTATACATAGAGGTCGTTTATGACTGGACTTAGTATAAATAAGCCAAAAATGATCAAATATGACATTTTTCAATAGAAAAAACATTTTTTGAAAATTTTCGATTTTTCAACTAGAATGTCATGACTATACAAATCATTGAAATTTTGATCCAAGTAAGTCAAAATGTATACATAGAGGACGTTTATGACTGGACTAAGTATAAATAAGCCAAAAATGATCAAATTAGACATTTTTCGATAGAAAAAACATTTTTTGAAAATTTTCGATTTTTAAACATGAGAGTCATGACTATACAAATCATTGTAATTTTGATCCAAGTAAGTCAAAATGTATACAAGGAGGTCGTTTATGACTGGACTAAGTATAAATAAGCCAAAAATGATCAAATTTGACATTTTTCGATAGAAAAAACATTTTTTGAAAATTTTCGATTTTTCTACTGGAATGTCATGACTATACAAATCATTGAAATTTTGATCCAAGTAAGTCAAAATGTATACATAGAGGTCGTTTATGACTGGACTAAGTATAAATAAGCCAAAAATGATCAAATTTGACATTTTTCGATAGAAAAAACATTTTTTGAAAATTTTCGATTTTTCAACTAGAATGTCATGACTATACAAATCATTGAAATTTTGATCCAAGTAAGTCAAAATGTATACATAGAGGTCCTTTATGGCGGGACTAAGTATAAATAAGCCAAAAATGATCAAATTTGATATTTTTCGATAGTAAAAACATTTTTTGAAAATTTTCGATTTTTCAACATGAGAGTCATGACTATACAAATCATTGAAATTTTGATCCAAGTAAGTCAAAATGTATACATAGAGGTCCTTTATGACTGGACTAAGTATAAATGAGCCAAAAATGATCAAATTTGACATTTTTCGATAGAAAAAACATTTTTTGAAAATTTTGGATTTTTCAACTAGAATGTCATGAGTATACAAATCATTGAAATTTTGATCCAAGTAAGTCAAAATGTATACATAGAGGTCGTTTTTGACTGGGCTAAGTATAAATAAGCCAAAAATGATCAAATTTGACATTTTTCGATAGATAAAACATTTTTTGAAAATTTTCGATTTTTCAACTAGAATGTCATGACTATACAAATCATTGAAATTTTGTACATTTTTCGATAGAAAAAACATTTTTGTACAAGTCATTGAAATTTTGATCCAAGTAAGTCAAAATGTATACATAGAGTTCGTTTATGACTGGACTAAGTATAAATAAGCCAAAAATGATAAAATTTGACATTTTTCGATAGAAAAAATATTTTTTGAAAATTTTCGATTTTTCAACTAGAATGTCATGACTATACAAATCATTGAAATTTTGATCCAAGTAAGTCAAAATATATACATAGAGGTCGCTTATGACTGGAACAAGTATAAATAAGCCAAAAATGATCAAATTTGACATTTTTCGATAGAAAAAACATTTTTTGAAAATTTTCGATTTTTCAACTAGAATATCATGACCTTAAAAATCATTGAAATTTTGATCCAAGTAAGTCAAAATGTATACATAGAGGTCCTTTAAGACTGGACTAAGTATAAATAAGCCAAAAATGATTAAATAAGACATTTTTCGATAGAAAAACATTTTTTGAAAATCTTGGATTTTTAAACATGAGAGTCATGACTATACAAACCATTGTAATTTTGATCCAAGTAAGTCAAAATGTATACAAGGAGGTCGTTTATGACTGGACTATGTATAAATAAGCCGAAAATGATCAAATTTGACATTTTTCGATAGAAAAAACATTTTTTGAAAATTTTCGATTTTTCAACATGAGAGTCATGACTATACAAATCATTGAAATTTTGGTCCAAGTAAGTCAAAATGTATACATAGAGATCCTTTTTGACTGGACTAAGTATAAATAAGCCAAAAATGACCAAATTTGACATATTTCGATAGAAAAAACATTTTTTGAAAAATTTCGATTTTTCAACTTGAATGTCATGACTATACAAATCATTGAAATTTTGATCCAAGTTAGTCAAAATGTATACATATCGGTCCTTTATGACTGGACTAAGTATAAATAAGCCAAAAATGATCAAATTTGACATTTTTCGATAGAAAAAACATTTCTTGAAAATTTTCGATTTTTCAACATGAGAGTCATGACTATACAAATCATTGAAATTTTGATCCAAGTAAGTCAAAATGTATACATAGAGGTCCTTTATGACTGGACTAAGTATAAATGAGCCAAAAATGATCAAATTTGACATTTTTCGATAGAAAAAACATATTTTGAAAATTTTGGATTTTTCAACTAGAATGTCATGACTATACAAATCATTGAAATTTTGATCCAAGTAAGTCAAAATGTATACATAGAGGTCGTTTATGACTGGACTAAGTATAAATAAGCCAAAAATGATCAAATTTGACATTTTTCGATAGATAAAACATTTTTTGAAAATTTTCGATTTTTCAACTAGAATGTCATGACTATACAAATCATTGAAATTTTGAGACATTTTTCGATAGAAAAAACATTTTTTGAAAATTTTCGATTTTTCAACATGAGAGTCATGACAATACAAATCATTGAAATTTTGATCCAAGTAAGTCAAAATGTATACAAAGAAGTCGTTTATGACTGGACTAAGTATAAATAAGCCAAAAATGATCAAATTTGACATTTTTCGATACAAAAAACATTTTTTGAAAATTTTCGATTTTTCAACATGAGAGTCATGACTATACAAATCATTGAAATTTTGATCCAAGTAAGTCAAAATGTATACATAGAGTTCGTTTATGACTGGAGTAAGTATAAATAAGCCAAAAATGATCAAATTTGACATTTTTCGATAGAAAAAATATTTTTTGAAAATTTTCGATTTTTCAACTAGAATGTCATGACTATACAAATCATTGAAATTTTGATCCAAGTAAGTCAAAATATATACATAGCGGTCGCTTATGACTGGACTAAGTATAAATAAGCCAAAAATGATCAAATTTTACAGTTTTCGATAGAAACAACATTTTTTGAAAATTTTCGATTTTTCAACTAGAATGTCATGACTATACAAATCATTGAAATTTTGATCCAAGTAAGTCAAAATGTATACATAGATGTCGTTTATGACTGGACTAAGTATAAATAAGCCAAAAATGATCAAATTTGACATTTTTCGATAGATAAAACATTTTTTGAAAATTTTCGAATTTTCAACATGAGAGTCATGACTATACAAATCATTGAAATTTTGATCCAAGTAAGTCAAAATGTATACATAGAGGTCGTTTATGACTGGACTAAGTATAAATAAGCCAAAAATGATCCAATTTGACATTTTTCGATAGAAAAAACATTTTTTGAAAATTTTCGATTTTTCAACTAGAATGTCATGACTATACAAATCATTGAAATTTTGAACCAATTAAGTCAAAATGTATACATAGAGGTCGTTTATGACTGGACTAAGTATAAATAAGCCAAAAATGATCAAATTTGACATTTTTCGACAGAAAAAACATTTTTTGAAAATTTTCGATTTTACAACTAGAATGTCATGACTATAGGTACAAATCATTGAAACTTTGATCCAAGTAAGTCAAAATGTATACATAGAGGTCGTTTATGACTGGACTAAGTATAATTAAGCCAAAAATGATCAAATTTGACATTTTTCGAAAGAAAAAACATTTTTTGGAAATTTCCGATTTTACAACTTGAATGTCATGACTATACAAATCATTGAAATTTTGATCCAAGTAAGTCAAAATGTATACAAAGAGGTCCTCTATGACTGGACTAAGTATAAATAAGCCAAAAATGATCAAATTTGACATTTTTCGATAGAAAAAAACATTTTTTGAAAATTTTCGATTTTTCAACATGAGAGTCATGACTTTACAAATCATTGAAATTTTGATCCAAGTAAGTCAAAATGTATACATAGAGGTCGTTTATGACTGGACTAAGTATAAATAAGCCAAAAATGATCAAATTTGACATTTTTCGATAGAAAAAACATTTTTTGAAAATTTTCGATTTTTCAACATGAGAGTCATGACTATACAAATCAATGAAATTTTGATCCAAGTAAGTCAAAATGTATACATAGCGGTCGTTTAGCACTGGACTAAGCATAAATAAGCCAAAAATGATCAAATTTGACATTTTTCGATAGAAAAAACATTTTTTGAAATATTTCGATTTTTCAACATGAGAGTCATGACTATACAAATCATTGAAATTTTGATCCAAGTAAGTCAAAATGTATACATAGAGGTCGCAAATGACTGGACTAAATATTAATAAGCCAAAAATGATCAAATTTGACAGTTTTCGATAGAAACAACATTTTTTGAAAATTTTCGATTTTTCAACATGAGAGTCATGACTATACAAAACAATGAAATTTTGATCCAAGTAAGTCAAAATGTATACAAAGATGTCGTTTATGACTGGACTAAGTATAAATAAGCCAGAAATGATCAAATTTGACATTTTTCGATAGAAAAAATATTTTTTGAAAATTTTCGATTTTTCAACATGAGAGTCATGACTATACAAATCATTGAAACTTTGATCCAAGTAAGTCAAAATGTATACATAGAGGTCGTTTATGACTGGACTAAGTATAATTAAGCCAAAAATGATCAAATTTGACATTTTTCGAAAGATAAAACATTTTTTGAAAATTTCCGATTTTACAACTTGAATGTCATGACTATACAAAACATTAATTTTTTGATCCAAGTAAGTCAAAATGTATACAAAGAGGTCCTCTATGACTGGACTAAGTATAAATAAGCCAAAAATGATCAAATTTGACATTTTTCGATAGAAAAAAACATTTTTTGAAAATTTTCGATTTTTCAACATGAGAGTCATGACTATACAAATCATTGAAATTTTGATCCAAGTAAGTCAAAATGTATACATAGAGGTCGTTTATGACTGGACTTAGTATAAATAAGCCAAAAATGATCAAATTTGACATTTTTCGATAGAAAAAAACATTTTTTGAAAATTTTCGATTTTTCAACATGAGAGTCATGACTATACAAATCATTGAAATTTTGATCCAAGTAAGTCAAAATGTATACATAGCGGTCGTTTAGCACTGGACTAAGTATGAATAAGCCAAAAATGATCAAATTTGACATTTTTCGATAGAAAAAACATTTTTTGAAAAATTTCGATTTTTCAACATGAGAGTCATGACTATACAAATCATTGAAATTTTGATCCAAGTAAGTCAATATGTATACATAGAGGTCGTTTAGCACTGGACTAAGTATAAATAAGACAAAAATGATCAAATTTGACATTTTTCGATAGAAAAAACATTTTTTTAAAATTTTCGATTTTTCAACTAGAATGTCATGACTATACAAATCATTGAAATTTTGATCCAAGTAAGTCAAAATGTATACATAGAGGTCCTTAATGACTGGACTAAGTATTGATGAGCCAAAAATGATCAAATTTGACATTTTTCGATAAAAAAAACATTTTTTGAAAATTTTCGATTTTTCTACTGGAATGTCATGACTATACAAATCATTGAAATTTTGATCCAAGTAAGTCAAAATGTATACATGTAGGTCGTTTATGACTGGACTAAATAGAAATAAGCCAAAAATGATCAAATTTGACATTTTTCGATAGAAAAAACATTTTTTGAAAATTTTCGATTTTTCAACTAGAATGTCATGACTATACAAATCATTGAAATTTTGATCCAAGTAAGTCAAAATGTATACATAAAGGTCCTTTATGACTGGACTAAGTATATTTTCGATAGAAAAAACATTTTTTGAAAATTTTCGATTTTTCAACTAGAATGTCATGACTATACAAATCATTGAAATTTTGATCCAAGTAAATCAAAATGTATACATAGAGGTCCTTTATGACTGGACTAAGTATAAATAAGCCAAAAATGATCAAATTTGACATTTACGATAGAAAAAACATTTTTTGAAAATTTTCGATTTTTCAACATGAGAGTCATGACTATACAAATCATTGAAATTTTGGTCCAAGTAAGTCAAAATGTATACATAGAGGTCGTTTATGGCTGGACTTAGTATAAATAAGCCAAAAATGATCAAATTTGACATTTTTCAATAGAAAAAACATTTTTTTAAAATTTTCGATTTTTCAACTAGAATGTCATGACTATACAAATCATTGAAATTTTGATCCAAGTAAGTCAAAATGTATACATAGAGGTCCTTTATGACTGGACTAAGTACAAATAAGCCAAAAATGATCAAATTTGACATTTTTCGATAGAAAAAACATTTTTTGAAAATTTTCGATTTTTCAACATGAGAGTCATGACTATACAAATCATTGAAATTTTGATCCAAGTAAGTCAAAATGTATACATAGCGGTCGTTTAGCACTGGACTAAGTATGAATAAGCCAAAAATGATCAAATTTGACATTTTTCGATAGAAAAAACATTTTTTGAAAAATTTCGATTTTTCAACATGAGAGTCATGACTATACAAATCATTGAAATTTTGATCCAAGTAAGTCAATATGTATACATAGAGGTCGTTTAGCACTGGACTAAGTATAAATAAGACAAAAATGATCAAATTTGACATTTTTCGATAGAAAAAACATTTTTTTAAAATTTTCGATTTTTCAACTAGAATGTCATGACTATACAAATCATTGAAATTTTGATCCAAGTGAGTCAAAATGTATACATAGAGGTCCTTAATGACTGGACTAAGTATTGATAAGCCAAAAATGATCAAATTTGACATTTTTCGATAAAAAAAAACATTTTTTGAAAATTTTCGATTTTTCTACTGGAATGTCATGACTATACAAATCATTGAAATTTTGATCCAAGTAAGTCAAAATGTATACATGTAGGTCGTTTATGACTGGACTAAATAGAAATAAGCCAAAAATGATCAAATTTGACATTTTTCGATAGAAAAAACATTTTTTGAAAATTTTCGATTTTTCAACTAGAATGTCATGACTATACAAATCATTGAAATTTTGATCCAAGTAAGTCAAAATGTATACATAAAGGTCCTTTATGACTGGACTAAGTATATTTTCGATAGAAAAAACATTTTTTGAAAATTTTCGATTTTTCAACTAGAATGTCATGACTATACAAATCATTGAAATTTTGATCCAAGTAAATCAAAATGTATACATAGAGGTCCTTTATGACTGGACTAAGTATAAATAAGCCAAAAATGATCAAATTTGACATTTACGATAGAAAAAACATTTTTTGAAAATTTTCGATTTTTCAACATGAGAGTCATGACTATACAAATCATTGAAATTTTGGTCCAAGTAAGTCAAAATGTATACATAGAGGTCGTTTATGGCTGGACTTAGTATAAATAAGCCAAAAATGATCAAATTTGACATTTTTCAATAGAAAAAACATTTTTTTAAAATTTTCGATTTTTCAACTAGAATGTCATGACTATACAAATCATTGAAATTTTGATCCAAGTAAGTCAAAATGTATACATAGAGGTCCTTTATGACTGGACTAAGTACAAAGATGCCAAAAATGATCAAATTTGACATTTTTCGATAGAAAAAATATTTTTTGAAAATTTTCGATTTTTCAACTAGAATGTCAAGACTATACAAATCATTGAAATTTTGATCCAAGTAAGTCAAAATATATACATAGAGGTCGCTTATGACTGGAACAAGTATAAATAAGCCAAAAATGATCAAATTTGACATTTTTCGATAGAAAAAACATTTTTTGAAAATTTTCGATTTTTCAACTAGAATATCATGACTTTACAAATCATTGAAATTTTGATCCAAGTAAGTCAATATGTATACATAGAGGTCGTTTTTGACTGGACTAAGTATAAATAAGACAAAAATGATCAAATTTGACATTTTTCGATAGATAAAACATTTTTTGAAAATTTTTGATTTTTCAACATGAGAGTCATGACTATACAAATCATTGAAATTTTGATCCAAGTAAGTCAAAATGTATACAAAGAGGTCGATTATGACTGGACTAAGTATAAATAAGCCGAAAATAATCAAATTTGACATTTTTCGATAGAAAAAACATTTTTTGAAAATTTTCGATTTTTCAACTAGAATGTCATGACTATACAAATAATTGAAATTTTGATCCAAGTAAGTCAAAATGTATACATAGAGGTCCTTAATGACTGGACTAAGTATTAATAAGCCAAAAATGATCAAATTTGACATTTTTCGATAGAAAAAACATTTTTTGAAAATTTTCGATTTTTCAACATGAGAGTCATGACTATACAAATCATTGAAATTTTGATCCAAGTAAGTCAAAATGTTTACATAAAGGTCCTTTATGACTGGACTAAGTATATTTTCGATAGAAAAAACATTTTTTGAAAATTTTCGATTTTTCAACTAGAATGTCATGACTATATAAATCATTGAAATTTTGATCCAATTAAGTCTAAATGTATACATAGAGGTCGTTTATGACTGGACTAAGTATAAATAAGCCAAAAATGATCAAATTTGACATTTACGATAGAAAAAACATTTTTTGAAAATTTTCGATTTTTAAACATGAGAGTCATGACTATACAAATCATTGTAATTTTGATCCAAGTAAGTCAAAATGTATACAAGGAGGTCGTTTATGACTGGACTAAGTATAAATAAGCCAAAAATGATCAAATTTGACATTTTTCGATAGAAAAAACATTTTTTGAAAATTTTCGATTTTTCTACTGGAATGTCATGACTATACAAATCATTGAAATTTTGATCCAAGTAAGTCAAAATGTATACATAGAGGTCGTTTATGACTGGACTAAGTATAAATAAGCCAAAAATGATCAAATTTGACATTTTTCGATAGAAAAAACATTTTTTGAAAATTTTCGATTTTTCAACTAGAATGTCATGACTATACAAATCATTGAAATTTTGATCCAAGTAAGTCAAAATGTATACATAGAGGTCCTTTATGACGGGACTAAGTATAAATAAGCCAAAAATGATCAAATTTGACATTTTTCGATAGAAAAAACATTTTTTGAAAATTTTCGATTTTTCAACATGAGAGTCATGACTATACAAATCATTGAAATTTTGATCCAAGTAAGTCAAAATGTATACATAGAGGTCCTTTATGACTGGACTAAGTATAAATGAGCCAAAAATGATCAAATTTGACATTTTTCGATAGAAAAAACATTTTTTGAAAATTTTGGATTTTTCAACTAGAATGTCATGAGTATACAAATCATTGAAATTTTGATCCAAGTAAGTCAAAATGTATACATAGAGGTCGTTTTTGACTGGGCTAAGTATAAATAAGCAAAAAATGATCAAATTTGACATTTTTCGATAGATAAAACATTTTTTGAAAATTTTCGATTTTTCAACTAGAATGTCATGACTATACAAATCATTGAAATTTTGAGACATTTTTCGATAGAAAAAACATTTTTGTACAAGTCATTGAAATTTTGATCCAAGTAAGTCAAAATGTATACATAGAGGTCGTTTATGACTGGACTTAGTATAAATAAGCCAAAAATGATCAAATATGACATTTTTCAATAGAAAAAACATTTTTTGAAAATTTTCGATTTTTCAACTAAAATGTCATGACTATACAAATCATTGAAATTTTGATCCAAGTAAGTCAAAATGTATACATAGAGGTCATTTATGACTGGACTAAGTATAAATAAGCCAAAAATGATCAAATTTGACATTTTTCGATAGAAAAAACATTTTTTGAAAATTTTCGATTTTTCAACTAGAATATCATGACTATACAAATCTTTGAAATTTTGATCCAAGTAAGTCAAAATGTATACATAGAGGTCCATTATGACTGGACTAAGTATAAATAAGCCAAAAATGATCAAATTAGACATTTTTCGATAGAAAAAACATTTTTTGAAAATTTTCGATTTTTAAACATGAGAGTCATGACTATACAAATCATTGTAATTTTGATCCAAGTAAGTCAAAATGTATACAAGGAGGTCGTTTATGACTGGACTAAGTATAAATAAGCCAAAAATGATCAAATTTGACATTTTTCGATAGAAAAAACATTTTTTGAAAATTTTCGATTTTTCTACTGGAATGTCATGACTATACAAATCATTGAAATTTTGATCCAAGTAAGTCAAAATGTATACATAGAGGTCGTTTATGACTGGACTAAGTATAAATAAGCCAAAAATGATCAAATTTGACATTTTTCGATACAAAAAACATTTTTTGAAAATTTTCGATTTTTCAACTAGAATGTCATGACTATACAAATCATTGAAATTTTGATCCAAGTAAGTCAAAATGTATACATAGAGGTCCTTTATGACGGGACTAAGTATAAATAAGCCAAAAATGATCAAATTTGACATTTTTCGATAGAAAAAACATTTTTTGAAAATTTTCGATTTTTCAACATGAGAGTCATGACTATACAAATCATTGAAATTTTGATCCAAGTAAGTCAAAATGTATACATAGAGGTCCTTTATGACTGGACTAAGTATAAATGAGCCAAAAATAATCAAATTTGACATTTTTCGATAGAAAAAACATTTTTTGAAAATTTTGGATTTTTCAACTAGAATGTCATGAGTATACAAATCATTGAAATTTTGATCCAAGTAAGTCAAAATGTATACATAGAGGTCGTTTTTGACTGGGCTAAGTATAAATAAGCCAAAAATGATCAAATTTGACATTTTTCGATAGATAAAACATTTTTGTACAAGTCATTGAAATTTTGATCCAAGTAAGTCAAAATGTATACATAGAGGTCGTTTATGACTGGACTTAGTATAAATAAGCCAAAAATGATCAAATATGACATTTTTCAATAGAAAAAACATTTTTTGAAAATTTTCGATTTTTCAACTAAAATGTCATGACTATACAAATCATTGAAATTTTGATCCAAGTAAGTCAAAATGTATACATAGAGGTCGTTTATGACTGGACTAAGTATAAATAAGCCAAAAATGATCAAATTTGACATTTTTCGATAGAAAAAACATTTTTTGAAAATTTTCGATTTTTCAACTAGAATATCATGACTATACAAATCATTGAAATTTTGATCCAAGTAAGTCAAAATGTATACATAGAGGTCCATTATGACTGGACTAAGTATAAATAAGCCAAAAATGATCAAATTAGACATTTTTCGATAGAAAAAACATTTTTTGAAAATTTTCGATTTTTAAACATGAGAGTCATGACTATACAAATCATTGTAATTTTGATCCAAGTAAGTCAAAATGTATACAAGGAGGTCGTTTATGACTGGACTAAGTATAAATAAGCCAAAAATGATCAAATTTGACATTTTTCGATAGAAAAAACATTTTTTGAAAATTTTCGATTTTTCTACTGGAATGTCATGACTATACAAATCATTGAAATTTTGATCCAAGTAAGTCAAAATGTATACATAGAGGTCGTTTATGACTGGACTAAGTATAAATAAGCCAAAAATGATCAAATTTGACATTTTTCGATAGAAAAAACATTTTTTGAAAATTTTCGATTTTTCAACTAGAATGTCATGACTATACAAATCATTGAAATTTTGATCCAAGTAAGTCAAAATGTATACATAGAGGTCCTTTATGACGGGACTAAGTATAAATAAGCCAAAAATGATCAAATTTGACATTTTTCGATAGAAAAAACATTTTTTGAAAATTATCGATTTTTCAACATGAGAGTCATGACTATACAAATCATTGAAATTTTGATCCAAGTAAGTCAAAATGTATACATAGAGGTCCTTTATGACTGGACTAAGTATAAATGAGCCAAAAATGATCAAATTTGACATTTTTCGATAGAAAAAACATTTTTTGAAAATTTTGGATTTTTCAACTAGAATGTCATGAGTATACAAATCATTGAAATTTTGATCCAAGTAAGTCAAAATGTATACATAGAGGTCGTTTTTGACTGGGCTAAGTATAAATAAGCCAAAAATGATCAAATTTGACATTTTTCGATAGATAAAACATTTTTTGAAAATTTTCGATTTTTCAACTAGAATGTCATGACTATACAAATCATTGAAATTTTGAGACATTTTTCGATAGAAAAAACATTTTTGTACAAGTCATTGAAATTTTGATCCAAGTAAGTCAAAATGTATACATAGAGTTCGTTTATGACTGGACTAAGTATAAATAAGCCAAAAATGATAAAATTTGACATTTTTCGATAGAAAAAATATTTTTTGAAAATTTTCGATTTTTCAACTAGAATGTCATGACTATACAAATCATTGAAATTTTGATCCAAGTAAGTCAAAATATATACATAGAGGTCGCTTATGACTGGAACAAGTATAAATAAGCCAAAAATGATCAAATTTGACATTTTTCGATAGAAAAAACATTTTTTGAAAATTTTCGATTTTTCAACTAGAATATCATGACTTTACAAATCATTGAAATTTTTATCCAAGTAAGTCAAAATGTATACATAGAGGTCCTTTAAGACTGGACTAAGTATAAATAAGCCAAAAATGATTAAATAAGACATTTTTCGATAGAAAAAACATTTTTTGAAAATTTTCGATTTTTCAACATGAGAGTCATGACAATACAAATCATTGAAATTTTGATCCAAGTAAGTCAAAATGTATACAAAGAAGTCGGTCGTTTATGACTGGACTAAGTATAAATAAGCCAAAAATGATCAAATTTGACATTTTTCGATACAAAAAACATTTTTTGAAAATTTTCGATTTTTCAACATGAGAGTCATGACTATACAAATCATTGAAATTTTGATCCAAGTAAGTCAAAATGAATACATAGAGTTCGTTTATGACTGGAGTAAGTATAAATAAGCCAAAAATGATCAAATTTGACATTTTTCGATAGAAAAAATATTTTTTGAAAATTTTCGATTTTTCAACTAGAATGTCATGACTATACAAATCATTGAAATTTTGATCCAAGTAAGTCAAAATGTATACATAGCGGTCGCTTATGACTGGACTAAGTATAAATAAGCCAAAAATGATCAAATTTTACAGTTTTCGATAGAAACAACATTTTTTGAAAATTTTCGATTTTTCAACTAGAATGTCATGACTATACAAATCATTGAAATTTTGATCCAAGTAAGTCAAAATGTATACATAGATGTCGTTTATGACTGGACTAAGTATAAATAAGCCAAAAATGATCAAATTTGACATTTTTCGATAGATAAAACATTTTTTGAAAATTTTCGAATTTTCAACATGAGAGTCATGACTATACAAATCATTGAAATTTTGATCCAAGTAAGTCAAAATGTATACATAGAGGTCGTTTATGACTGGACTAAGTATAAATAAGCCAAAAATGATCAAATTTGACATTTTTCGATAGAAAAAACATTTTTTGAAAATTTTCGATTTTTCAACTAGAATGTCATGACTATACAAATAATTGAAATTTTGATCCAAGTAAGTCAAAATGTATACATAGAGGTCCTTAATGACTGGACTAAGTATTAATAAGCCAAAAATGATCAAATTTGACATTTTTCGATAGAAAAAACCTTTTTTTGAAAATTTTCGATTTTTCAACATGAGAGTCATGACTATACAAATCATTGAAATTTTGATCCAAGTAAGTCAAAATGTTTACATAAAGGTCCTTTATGACTGGACTAAGTATATATTCGATAGAAAAAACATTTTTTGAAAATTTTCGATTTTTCAACTAGAATGTCATGACTATATAAATCATTGAAATTTTGATCCAATTAAGTCTAAATGTATACATAGAGGTCGTTTATGACTGGACTAAGTATAAATAAGAAAAAAATGATCAAATTTGACATTTTTCGATAGAAAAAACATTTTTTGAAAATTTTTGATTTTTCAACATGAGAGTCATGACTATACAAATCATTGAAATTTTGATCCAAGTAAGTCAAAATGTATACAAAGAGGTCGATTATGACTGGACTAAGTATAAATAAGCCGAAAATAATCAAATTTGACATTTTTCGATAGAAAAAACATTTTTTGAAAATTTTCGATTTTTCAACTAGAATGTCATGACTATACAAATAATTGAAATTTTGATCCAAGTAAGTCAAAATGTATACATAGAGGTCCTTAATGACTGGACTAAGTATTAATAAGCCAAAAATGATCAAATTTGACATTTTTCGATAAAAAAAACATTTTTTGAAAATTTTCGATTTTTCTACTGGAATGTCATGACTATACAAATCATTGAAATTTTGATCCAAGTAAGTCAAAATGTATACATGTAGGTCGTTTATGACTGGACTAAATAGAAATAAGCCAAAAATGATCAAATTTGACATTTTTCGATAGAAAAAACATTTTTTGAAAATTTTCGATTTTTCAACTAGAATGTCATGACTATACAAATCATTGAAATTTTGATCCAAGTAAGTCAAAATGTATACATAAAGGTCCTTTATGACTGGACTAAGTATATTTTCGATAGAAAAAACATTTTTTGAAAATTTTCGATTTTTCAACTAGAATGTCATGACTATACAAATCATTGAAATTTTGATCCAAGTAAATCAAAATGTATACATAGAGGTCCTTTATGACTGGACTAAGTATAAATAAGCCAAAAATGATCAAATTTGACATTTTTCAATAGAAAAAACATTTTTTTAAAATTTTCGATTTTTCAACTAGAATGTCATGACTATACAAATCATTGAAATTTTGATCCAAGTAAGTCAAAATGTATACATAGAGGTCCTTTATGACTGGACTAAGTACAAAGATGCCAAAAATGATCAAATTTGACATTTTTCGATAGAAAAAATATTTTTTGAAAATTTTCGATTTTTCAACTAGAATGTCAAGACTATACAAATCATTGAAATTTTGATCCAAGTAAGTCAAAATATATACATAGAGGTCGCTTATGACTGGAACAAGTATAAATAAGCCAAAAATGATCAAATTTGACATTTTTCGATAGAAAAAACATTTTTTGAAAATTTTCGATTTTTCAACTAGAATATCATGACTTTACAAATCATTGAAATTTTGATCCAAGTAAGTCAATATGTATACATAGAGGTCGTTTTTGACTGGACTAAGTATAAATAAGACAAAAATGATCAAATTTGACATTTTTCGATAGAAAAAACATTTTTTGAAAATTTTCGATTTTTCAACTAGAATGTCATGACTATACAAATAATTGAAATTTTGATCCAAGTAAGTCAAAATGTATACATAAAGGTCCTTAATGACTGGACTAAGTATTAATAAGCCAAAAATGATCAAATTTGACATTTTTCGATAGAAAAAACCTTTTTTTGAAAATTTTCGATTTTTCAACATGAGAGTCATGACTATACAAATCATTGAAATTTTGATCCAAGTAAGTCAAAATGTTTACATAAAGGTCCTTTATGACTGGACTAAGTATATTTTCGATAGAAAAAACATTTTTTGAAAATTTTCGATTTTTCAACTAGAATGTCATGACTATATAAATCATTGAAATTTTGATCCAATTAAGTCTAAATGTATACATAGAGGTCGTTTATGACTGGACTAAGTATAAATAAGAAAAAAATGATCAAATTTGACATTTTTCGATAGAAAAAACATTTTTTGAAAATTTTTGATTTTTCAACATGAAAGTCATGACTATACAAATCATTGAAATTTTGATCCAAGTAAGTCAAAATGTATACAAAGAGGTCGATTATGACTGGACTAAGTATAAATAAGCCGAAAATAATCAAATTTGACATTTTTCGATAGAAAAAACATTTTTTGAAAATTTTCGATTTTTCAACTAGAATGTCATGACTATACAAATAATTGAAATTTTGATCCAAGTAAGTCAAAATGTATACATAGAGGTCCTTAATGACTGGACTAAGTATTAATAAGCCAAAAATGATCAAATTTGACATTTTTCGATAGAAAAAACATTTTTTGAAAATTTTCGATTTTTCAACATGAGAGTCATGACTATACAAATCATTGAAATTTTGATCCAAGTAAGTCAAAATGTTTACATAAAGGTCCTTTATGACTGGACTAAGTATATTTTCGATAGAAAAAACATTTTTTGAAAATTTTCGATTTTTCAACTAGAATGTCATGACTATATAAATCATTGAAATTTTGATCCAATTAAGTCTAAATGTATACATAGAGGTCGTTTATGACTGGACTAAGTATAAATAAGCCAAAAATGATCAAATTTGACATTTACGATAGAAAAAACATTTTTTGAAAATTTTCGATTTTTAAACATGAGAGTCATGACTATACAAATCATTGTAATTTTGATCCAAGTAAGTCAAAATGTATACAAGGAGGTCGTTTATGACTGGACTAAGTATAAATAAGCCAAAAATGATCAAATTTGACATTTTTCGATAGAAAAAACATTTTTTGAAAATTTTCGATTTTTCTACTGGAATGTCATGACTATACAAATCATTGAAATTTTGATCCAAGTAAGTCAAAATGTATACATAGAGGTCGTTTATGACTGGACTAAGTATAAATAAGCCAAAAATGATCAAATTTGACATTTTTCGATAGAAAAAACATTTTTTGAAAATTTTCGATTTTTCAACTAGAATGTCATGACTATACAAATCATTGAAATTTTGATCCAAGTAAGTCAAAATGTATACATAGAGGTCCTTTATGACGGGACTAAGTATAAATAAGCCAAAAATGATCAAATTTGACATTTTTCGATAGAAAAAACATTTTTTGAAAATTTTCGATTTTTCAACATGAGAGTCATGACTATACAAATCATTGAAATTTTGATCCAAGTAAGTCAAAATGTATACATAGAGGTCCTTTATGACTGGACTAAGTATAAATGAGCCAAAAATGATCAAATTTGACATTTTTCGATAGAAAAAACATTTTTTGAAAATTTTGGATTTTTCAACTAGAATGTCATGACTATACAAATCATTGAAATTTTGAGACATTTTTCGATAGAAAAAACATTTTTGTACAAGTCATTGAAATTTTGATCCAAGTAAGTCAAAATGTATACATAGAGGTCGTTTATGACTGGACTTAGTATAAATAAGCCAAAAATGATCAAATATGACATTTTTCAATAGAAAAAACATTTTTTGAAAATTTTCGATTTTTCAACTAAAATGTCATGACTATACAAATCATTGAAATTTTGATCCAAGTAAGTCAAAATGTATACATAGAGGTCATTTATGACTGGACTAAGTATAAATAAGCCAAAAATGATCAAATTTGACATTTTTCGATAGAAAAAACATTTTTTGAAAATTTTCGATTTTTCAACTAGAATATCATGACTATACAAATCATTGAAATTTTGATCCAAGTAAGTCAAAATGTATACATAGAGGTCCATTATGACTGGACTAAGTATAAATAAGCCAAAAATGATCAAATTTGACATTTTTCGATAGAAAAAACATTTTTTGAAAATTTTCGATTTTTAAACATGAGAGTCATGACTATACAAATCATTGTAATTTTGATCCAAGTAAGTCAAAATGTATACAAGGAGGTCGTTTATGACTGGACTAAGTATAAATAAGCCAAAAATGATCAAATTTGACATTTTTCGATAGAAAAAACATTTTTTGAAAATTTTCGATTTTTCTACTGGAATGTCATGACTATACAAATCATTGAAATTTTGATCCAAGTAAGTCAAAATGTATACATAGAGGTCGTTTATGACTGGACTAAGTATAAATAAGCCAAAAATGATCAAATTTGACATTTTTCGATACAAAAAACATTTTTTGAAAATTTTCGATTTTTCAACTAGAATGTCATGACTATACAAATCATTGAAATTTTGATCCAAGTAAGTCAAAATGTATACATAGAGGTCCTTTATGACGGGACTAAGTATAAATAAGCCAAAAATGATCAAATTTGACATTTTTCGATAGAAAAAACATTTTTTGAAAATTTTCGATTTTTCAACATGAGAGTCATGACTATACAAATCATTGAAATTTTGATCCAAGTAAGTCAAAATGTATACATAGAGGTCCTTTATGACTGGACTAAGTATAAATGAGCCAAAAATAATCAAATTTGACATTTTTCGATAGAAAAAACATTTTTTGAAAATTTTGGATTTTTCAACTAGAATGTCATGAGTATACAAATCATTGAAATTTTGATCCAAGTAAGTCAAAATGTATACATAGAGGTCGTTTTTGACTGGGCTAAGTATAAATAAGCCAAAAATGATCAAATTTGACATTTTTCGATAGATAAAACATTTTTGTACAAGTCATTGAAATTTTGATCCAAGTAAGTCAAAATGTATACATAGAGGTCGTTTATGACTGGACTTAGTATAAATAAGCCAAAAATGATCAAATATGACATTTTTCAATAGAAAAAACATTTTTTGAAAATTTTCGATTTTTCAACTAAAATGTCATGACTATACAAATCATTGAAATTTTGATCCAAGTAAGTCAAAATGTATACATAGAGGTCGTTTATGACTGGACTAAGTATAAATAAGCCAAAAATGATCAAATTTGACATTTTTCGATAGAAAAAACATTTTTTGAAAATTTTCGATTTTTCAACTAGAATATCATGACTATACAAATCATTGAAATTTTGATCCAAGTAAGTCAAAATGTATACATAGAGGTCCATTATGACTAGACTAAGTATAAATAAGCCAAAAATGATCAAATTAGACATTTTTCGATAGAAAAAACATTTTTTGAAAATTTTCGATTTTTAAACATGAGAGTCATGACTATACAAATCATTGTAATTTTGATCCAAGTAAGTCAAAATGTATACAAGGAGGTCGTTTATGACTGGACTAAGTATAAATAAGCCAAAAATGATCAAATTTGACATTTTTCGATAGAAAAAACATTTTTTGAAAATTTTCGATTTTTCTACTGGAATGTCATGACTATACAAATCATTGAACTTTTGATCCAAGTAAGTCAAAATGTATACATAGCGGTCGCTTATGACTGGACTAAGTATAAATAAGCCAAAAATGATCAAATTTGACATTTTTCGATAGAAAAAACATTTTTTGAAAATTTTCGATTTTTCAACTAGAATGTCATGACTATACAAATCATTGAAATTTTGATCCAAGTAAGTCAAAATGTATACATAGAGGTCCTTTATGACGGGACTAAGTATAAATAAGCCAAAAATGATCAAATTTGACATTTTTCGATAGAAAAAACATTTTTTGAAAATTATCGATTTTTCAACATGAGAGTCATGACTATACAAATCATTGAAATTTTGATCCAAGTAAGTCAAAATGTATACATAGAGGTCCTTTATGACTGGACTAAGTATAAATGAGCCAAAAATGATCAAATTTGACATTTTTCGATAGAAAAAACATTTTTTGAAAATTTTGGATTTTTCAACTAGAATGTCATGAGTATACAAATCATTGAAATTTTGATCCAAGTAAGTCAAAATGTATACATAGAGGTCGTTTTTGACTGGGCTAAGTATAAATAAGCCAAAAATGATCAAATTTGACATTTTTCGATAGATAAAACATTTTTTGAAAATTTTCGATTTTTCAACTAGAATGTCATGACTATACAAATCATTGAAATTTTGAGACATTTTTCGATAGAAAAAACATTTTTGTACAAGTCATTGTAATTTTGATCCAAGTAAGTCAAAATGTATACATAGAGTTCGTTTATGACTGGACTAAGTATAAATAAGCCAAAAATGATAAAATTTGACATTTTTCGATAGAAAAAATATTTTTTGAAAATTTTCGATTTTTCAACTAGAATGTCATGACTATACAAATCATTGAAATTTTGATCCAAGTAAGTCAAAATATATACATAGAGGTCGCTTATGACTGGAACAAGTATAAATAAGCCAAAAATGATCAAATTTGACATTTTTCGATAGAAAAAACATTTTTTGAAAATTTTCGATTTTTCAACTAGAATATCATGACTTTACAAATCATTGAAATTTTTATCCAAGTAAGTCAAAATGTATACATAGAGGTCCTTTAAGACTGGACTAAGTATAAATAAGCCAAAAATGATTAAATAAGACATTTTTCGATAGAAAAAACATTTTTTGAAAATCTTGGATTTTTAAACATGAGAGTCATGACTATACAAACCATTGTAATTTTGATCCAAGTAAGTCAAAATGTATACAAGGAGGTCGTTTATGACTGGACTAAGTATAAATAAGCCGAAAATGATCAAATTTGACATTTTTCGATAGAAAAAACATTTTTTGAAAATTTTCGATTTTTCAACATGAGAGTCATGACTATACAAATCATTGAAATTTTGGTCCAAATAAGTCAAAATGTATACATAGAGATCCTTTTTGACTGGACTAAGTATAAATAAGCCAAAAATGACCAAATTTGACATTTTTCGATAGAAAAAACATTTTTTAAAAAATTTCGATTTTTCAACTTGAATGTCATGACTATACAAATCATTGAAATTTTGATCCAAGTAAGTCAAAATGTATACATATCGGTCCTTTATGACTGGACTAAGTATAAATAAGCCAAAAATGATCAAATTTGACATTTTTCGATAGAAAAAACATTTCTTGAAAATTTTCGATTTTTCAACATGAGAGTCATGACTATACAAATCATTGAAATTTTGATCCAAGTAAGTCAAGATGTATACATAGAGGTCCTTTATGACTGGACTAAGTATAAATGAGCCAAAAATGATCAAATTTGACATTTTTCGATAGAAAAAACATTTTTTGAAAATTTTGGATTTTTCAACTAGAATGTCATGACTATACAAATCATTGAAATTTTGATCCAAGTAAGTCAAAATGTATACATAGAGGTCGTTTATGACTGGACTAAGTATAAATAAGCCAAAAATGATCAAATTTGACATTTTTCGATAGATAAAACATTTTTTGAAAATTTTCGATTTTTCAACTAGAATGTCATGACTATACAAATCATTGAAATTTTAAGGCATTTTTCGATAGAAAAAACATTTTTTGAAAATTTTCGATTTTTCAACATGAGAGTCATGACAATACAAATCATTGAAATTTTGATCCAAGTAAGTCAAAATGTATACAAAGAAGTCGGTCGTTTATGACTGGACTAAGTATAAATAAGCCAAAAATGATCAAATTTGACATTTTTCGATACAAAAAACATTTTTTGAAAATTTTCGATTTTTCAACATGAGAGTCATGACTATACAAATCATTGAAATTTTGATCCAAGTAAGTCAAAATGTATACATAGAGTTCGTTTATGACTGGAGTAAGTATAAATAAGCCAAAAATGATCAAATTTGACATTTTTCGATAGAAAAAATATTTTTTGAAAATTTTCGATTTTTCAACTAGAATGTCATGACTATACAAATCATTGAAATTTTGATCCAAGTAAGTCAAAATGTATACATAGCGGTCGCTTATGACTGGACTAAGTATAAATAAGCCAAAAATGATCAAATTTTACAGTTTTCGATAGAAACAACATTTTTTGAAAATTTTCGATATTTCAACTAGAATGTCATGACTATACAAATCATTGAAATTTTGATCCAAGTAAGTCAAAATGTATACATAGATGTCGTTTATGACTGGACTAAGTATAAATAAGCCAAAAATGATCAAATTTGACATTTTTCGATAGATAAAACATTTTTTGAAAATTTTCGAATTTTCAACATGAGAGTCATGACTATACAAATCATTGAAATTTTGATCCAAGTAAGTCAAAATGTATACATAGAGGTCGTTTATGACTGGACTAAGTATAAATAAGCCAAAAATGATCAAATTTGACATTTTTCGATAGAAAAAACATTTTTTGAAAATTTTCGATTTTTCAACTAGAATGTCATGACTATACAAATCATTGAAATTTTGAACCAATTAAGTCAAAATGTATACATAGAGGTCGTTTATGACTGGACTAAGTATAAATAAGCCAAAAATGATCAAATTTGACACATTTCGATAGAAAAAACATTTTTTGAAAATTTTCGATTTTACAACTAGAATGTCATGACTATAGGTACAAATCATTGAAACTTTGATCCAAGTAAGTCAAAATGTATACATAGAGGTCGTTTATGACTGGACTAAGTATAATTAAGCCAAAAATGATCAAATTTGACATTTTTCGAAAGAAAAAACATTTTTTGAAAATTTCCGATTTTACAACTTGAATGTCATGACTATACAAATCATTGAAATTTTGATCCAAGTAAGTCAAAATGTATACAAAGAGGTCCTCTATGACTGGACTAAGTATAAATAAGCCAAAAATGATCAAATTTGACATTTTTCGATAGAAAAAACATTTTTTGAAAATTTTCGATTTTTCAACTAGAATATCATGACTATACAAATCATTGAAATTTTGATCCAAGTAAGTCAAAATGTATACATAGAGGTCCATTATGACTGGACTAAGTATAAATAAGCCAAAAATGATCAAATTAGACATTTTTCGATAGAAAAAACATTTTTTGAAAATTTTCGATTTTTAAACATGAGAGTCATGACTATACAAATCATTGTAATTTTGATCCAAGTAAGTCAAAATGTATACAAGGAGGTCGTTTATGACTGGACTAAGTATAAATAAGCCAAAAATGATCAAATTTGACATTTTTCGATAGAAAAAACATTTTTTGAAAATTTTCGATTTTTCTACTGGAATGTCATGACTATACAAATCATTGAAATTTTGATCCAAGTAAGTCAAAATGTATACATAGAGGTCGTTTATGACTGGACTAAGTATAAATAAGCCAAAAATGATCAAATTTGACATTTTTCGATACAAAAAACATTTTTTGAAAATTTTCGATTTTTCAACTAGAATGTCATGACTATACAAATCATTGAAATTTTGATCCAAGTAAGTCAAAATGTATACATAGAGGTCCTTTATGACGGGACTAAGTATAAATAAGCCAAAAATGATCAAATTTGACATTTTTCGATAGAAAAAACATTTTTTGAAAATTTTCGATTTTTCAACATGAGAGTCATGACTATACAAATCATTGAAATTTTGATCCAAGTAAGTCAAAATGTATACATAGAGGTCCTTTATGACTGGACTAAGTATAAATGAGCCAAAAATAATCAAATTTGACATTTTTCGATAGAAAAAACATTTTTTGAAAATTTTGGATTTTTCAACTAGAATGTCATGAGTATACAAATCATTGAAATTTTGATCCAAGTAAGTCAAAATGTATACATAGAGGTCGTTTTTGACTGGGCTAAGTATAAATAAGCCAAAAATGATCAAATTTGACATTTTTCGATAGATAAAACATTTTTGTACAAGTCATTGAAATTTTGATCCAAGTAAGTCAAAATGTATACATAGAGGTCGTTTATGACTGGACTTAGTATAAATAAGCCAAAAATGATCAAATATGACATTTTTCAATAGAAAAAACATTTTTTGAAAATTTTCGATTTTTCAACTAAAATGTCATGACTATACAAATCATTGAAATTTTGATCCAAGTAAGTCAAAATGTATACATAGAGGTCGTTTATGACTGGACTAAGTATAAATAAGCCAAAAATGATCAAATTTGACATTTTTCGATAGAAAAAACATTTTTTGAAAATTTTCGATTTTTCAACTAGAATATCATGACTATACAAATCATTGAAATTTTGATCCAAGTATGTCAAAATGTATACATAGAGGTCCATTATGACTGGACTAAGTATAAATAAGCCAAAAATGATCAAATTAGACATTTTTCGATAGAAAAAAACATTTTTTGAAAATTTTCGATTTTTAAACATGAGAGTCATGACTATACAAATCATTGTAATTTTGATCCAAGTAAGTCAAAATGTATACAAGGAGGTCGTTTATGACTGGACTAAGTATAAATAAGCCAAAAATGATCAAATTTGACATTTTTCGATAGAAAAAACATTTTTTGAAAATTTTCGATTTTTCTACTGGAATGTCATGACTATACAAATCATTGAAATTTTGATCCAAGTAAGTCAAAATGTATACATAGAGGTCGTTTATGACTGGACTAAGTATAAATAAGCCAAAAATGATCAAATTTGACATTTTTCGATAGAAAAAACATTTTTTGAAAATTTTCGATTTTTCAACTAGAATGTCATGACTATACAAATCATTGAAATTTTGATCCAAGTAAGTCAAAATGTATACATAGAGGTCCTTTATGACTGGACTAAGTATAAATAAGCCAAAAATGATCAAATTTGACATTTTTCGATAGAAAAAACATTTTTTGAAAATTATCGATTTTTCAACATGAGAGTCATGACTATACAAATCATTGAAATTTTGATCCAAGTAAGTCAAAATGTATACATAGAGGTCCTTTATGACTGGACTAAGTATAAATGAGCCAAAAATGATCAAATTTGACATTTTTCGATAGAAAAAAACATTTTTTGAAAATTTTGGATTTTTCAACTAGAATGTCATGAGTATACAAATCATTGAAATTTTGATCCAAGTAAGTCAAAATGTATACATAGAGGTCGTTTTTGACTGGGCTAAGTATAAATAAGCCAAAAATGATCAAATTTGACATTTTTCGATAGATAAAACATTTTTTGAAAATTTTCGATTTTTCAACTAGAATGTCATGACTATACAAATCATTGAAATTTTGAGACATTTTTCGATAGAAAAAACATTTTTGTACAAGTCTTTGAAATTTTGATCCAAGTAAGTCAAAATGTATACATAGAGTTCGTTTATGACTGGACTAAGTATAAATAAGCCAAAAATGATAAAATTTGACATTTTTCGATAGAAAAAATATTTTTTGAAAATTTTCGATTTTTCAACTAGAATGTCATGACTATACAAATCATTGAAATTTTGATCCAAGTAAGTCAAAATATATACATAGAGGTCGCTTATGACTGGAACAAGTATAAATAAGCCAAAAATGATCAAATTTGACATTTTTCGATAGAAAAAACATTTTTTGAAAATTTTCGATTTTTCAACTAGAATATCATGACTTTACAAATCATTGAAATTTTGATCCAAGTAAGTCAAAATGTATACATAGAGGTCCTTTAAGACTGGACTAAGTATAAATAAGCCAAAAATGATTAAATAAGACATTTTTCGATAGAAAAAACATTTTTTGAAAATCTTGGATTTTTAAACATGAGAGTCATGACTATACAAACCATTGTAATTTTGATCCAAGTAAGTCAAAATGTATACAAGGAGGTCGTTTATGACTGGACTAAGTATAAATAAGCCGAAAATGATCAAATTTGACATTTTTCGATAGAAAAAACATTTTTTGAAAATTTTCGATTTTTCAACATGAGAGTCATGACTATACAAATCATTGAAATTTTGGTCCAAGTAAGTCAAAATGTATACATAGAGATCCTTTTTGACTGGACTAAGTATAAATAAGCCAAAAATGACCAAATTTGACATTTTTCGATAGAAAAAAACATTTTTTAAAAAATTTCGATTTTTCAACTTGAATGTCATGACTATACAAATCATTGAAATTTTGATCCAAGTAAGTCAAAATGTATACATATCGGTCCTTTATGACTGGACTAAGTATAAATAAGCCAAAAATGATCAAATTTGACATTTTTCGATAGAAAAAACATTTCTTGAAAATTTTCGATTTTTCAACATGAGAGTTATGACTATACAAATCATTGAAATTTTGATCCAAGTAAGTCAAGATGTATACATAGAGGTCCTTTATGACTGGACTAAGTATAAATGAGCCAAAAATGATCAAATTTGACATTTTTCGATAGAAAAAACATTTTTTGAAAATTTTGGATTTTTCAACTAGAATGTCATGACTATACAAATCATTGAAATTTTGATCCAAGTAAGTCAAAATGTATACATAGAGGTCGTTTATGACTGGACTAAGTATAAATAAGCCAAAAATGATCAAATTTGACATTTTTCGATAGATAAAACATTTTTTGAAAATTTTCGATTTTTCAACTAGAATGTCATGACTATACAAATCATTGAAATTTTAAGGCATTTTTCGATAGAAAAAACATTTTTTGAAAATTTTCGATTTTTCAACATGAGAGTCATGACAATACAAATCATTGAAATTTTGATCCAAGTAAGTCAAAATGTATACAAAAAAGTCGGTCGTTTATGACTGGACTAAGTATAAATAAGCCAAAAATGATCAAATTTGACATTTTTCGATACAAAAAAACATTTTTTGAAAATTTTCGATTTTTCAACATGAGAGTCATGACTATACAAATCATTGAAATTTTGATCTAAGTAAGTCAAAATGTATACATAGAGTTCGTTTATGACTGGAGTAAGTATAAATAAGCCAAAAATGATCAAATTTGACATTTTTCGACAGAAAAAATATTTTTTGAAAATTTTCGATTTTTCAACTAGAATGTCATGACTATACAAATCATTGAAATTTTGATCCAAGTAAGTCAAAATGTATACATAGCGGTCGCTTATGACTGGACTAAGTATAAATAAGCCAAAAATGATCAAATTTTACAGTTTTCGATAGAAACAACATTTTTTGAAAATTTTCGATTTTTCAACTAGAATGTCATGACTATACAAATCATTGAAATTTTGATCCAAGTAAGTCAAAATGTATACATAGATGTCGTTTATGACTGGACTAAGTATAAATAAGCCAAAAATGATCAAATTTGACATTTTTCGATAGATAAAACATTTTTTGAAAATTTTCGAATTTTCAACATGAGAGTCATGACTATACAAATCATTGAAATTTTGATCCAAGTAAGTCAAAATGTATACATAGAGGTCGTTTATGACTGGACTAAGTATAAATAAGCCAAAAATGATCAAATTTGACATTTTTCGATAGAAAAAACATTTTTTGAAAATTTTCGATTTTTCAACTAGAATGTCATGACTATACAAATCATTGAAATTTTGAACCAATTAAGTCAAAATGTATACATAGAGGTCGTTTATGACCGGACTAAGTATAAATAAGCCAAAAATGATCAAATTTGACACATTTCGATAGAAAAAACATTTTTTGAAAATTTTCGATTTTACAACTAGAATGTCATGACTATAGGTACAAATCATTGAAACTTTGATCCAAGTAAGTCAAAATGTATACAAAGAGGTCGTTTATGACTGGACTAAGTATAATTAAGCCAAAAATGATCAAATTTGACATTTTTCGAAAGAAAAAACATTTTTTGAAAATTTCCGATTTTACAACTTGAATGTCATGACTATACAAATCATTGAAATTTTGATCCAAGTAAGTCAAAATGTATACAAAGAGGTCCTCTATGACTGGACTAAGTATAAATAAGCCAAAAATGATCAAATTTGACATTTTTCGATAGAAAAAAACATTTTTTGAAAATTTTCGATTTTTCAACATGAGAGTCATGACTTTACAAATCATTGAAATTTTGATCCAAGTAAGTCAAAATGTATACAAAGAGGTCGTTTATGACTGGACTAAGTATAAATAAGCCAAAAATGATCAAATTTGACATTTTTCGATAGAAAAAAACATTTTTTGAAAATTTTCGATTTTTCAACATGAGAGTCATGACTATACAAATCAATGAAATTTTGATCCAAGTAAGTAAAAATGTATACATAGCGGTCGTTTAGCACTTGACTAAGCATAAATAAGCCAAAAATGATCAAATTTGACATTTTTCGATAGAAAAAAACATTTTTTGAAATATTTCGATTTTTCAACATGAGAGTCATGACTATACAAATCATTGAAATTTTGATCCAAGTAAGTCAAAATGTATACATAGAGGTCGCAAATGACTGGACTAAATATTAATAAGCCAAAAATGATCAAATTTGACAGTTTTCGATAGAAACAACATTTTTTGAAAATTTTCGATTTTTCAACATGAGAGTCATGACTATACAAAACAATGAAATTTTGATCCAAGTAAGTCAAAATGTATACATAGATGTCGTTTATTAATGGACTAAGTATAAATAAGCCAAAAATGATCAAATTTGACATTTTTCGACAGAAAAAATATTTTTTGAAAATTTTCGATTTTTCAACATGAGAGTCATGACTATACAAATCATTGAAACTTTGATCCAAGTAGGTCAAAATGTATACATAGAGGTCGTTTATGACTGGACTAAGTATAATTAAGCCAAAAATGATCAAATTTGACATTTTTCGAAATAAAAAACATTTTTTGAAAATTTCCGATTTTACAACTTGAATGTCATGACTATACAAAACATTAAAATTTTGATCCAAGTAAGTCAAAATGTATACAAAGAGGTCCTCTATGACTGGACTAAGTATAAATAAGCCAAAAATGATAAAATTTGACATTTTTCGATAGAAAAAAACATTTTTTGAAAATTTTCGATTTTTCAACATGAGAGTCATGACTATACAAATCATTGAAATTTTGATCCAAGTAAGTCAAAATGTATACATAGAGGTCGTTTATGACTGGACTTAGTATAAATAAGCCAAAAATGATCAAATTTGACATTTTTCGATAGAAAAAAACATTTTTTGAAAATTTTCGATTTTTCAACATGAGAGTCATGACTATACAAATCATTGAAATTTTGATCCAAGTAAGTCAAAATGTATACATAGCGGTCGTTTAGCACTGGACTAAGTATGAATAAGCCAAAAATGATCAAATTTGACATTTTTCGATAGAAAAAACATTTTTTGAAAAATTTCGATTTTTCAACATGAGAGTCATGACTATACAAATCATTGAAATTTTGATCCAAGTAAGTCAATATGTATACATAGAGGTCGTTTAGCACTGGACTAAGTATAAATAAGACAAAAATGATCAAATTTGACATTTTTCGATAGAAAAAACATTTTTTGAAAATTTTCGATTTTTCTACTGGAATGTCATGACTATACAAATCATTGAAATTTTGATCCAAGTAAGTCAAAATGTATACATGTAGGTCGTTTATGACTGGACTAAATAGAAATAAGCCAAAAATGATCAAATTTGACATTTTTCGATAGAAAAAACATTTTTTGAAAATTTTCGATTTTTCAACTAGAATGTCATGACTATACAAATTATTGAAATTTTGATCCAAGTAAGTCAAAATGTATACATAAAGGTCCTTTATGACTGGACTAAGTATATTTTCGATAGAAAAAACATTTTTTGAAAATTTTCGATTTTTCAACTAGAATGTCATGACTATACAAATCATTGAAATTTTGATCCAAGTAAATCAAAATGTATACATAGAGGTCCTTTATGACTGGACTAAGTATAAATAAGCCAAAAATGATCAAATTTGACATTTACGATAGAAAAAACATTTTTTGAAAATTTTCGATTTTTCAACATGAGAGTCATGACTATACAAATCATTGAAATTTTGGTCCAAGTAAGTCAAAATGTATACATAGAGGTCGTTTATGGCTGGACTTAGTATAAATAAGCCAAAAATGATCAAATTTGACATTTTTCAATAGAAAAAACATTTTTTTAAAATTTTCGATTTTTCAACTAGAATGTCATGACTATACAAATCATTGAAATTTTGATCCAAGTAAGTCAAAATGTATTCATAGAGGTCCTTTATGACTGGACTAAGTACAAATAAGCCAAAAATGATCAAATTTGACATTTTTCGATAGAAAAAACATTTTTTGAAAATTTTCGATTTTTCAACATGAGAGTCATGACTATACAAATCATTGAAATTTTGATCCAAGTAAGTCAAAATGTATACATAGCGGTCGTTTAGCACTGGACTAAGTATGAATAAGCCAAAAATGATCAAATTTGACATTTTTCGATAGAAAAAACATTTTTTGAAAAATTTCGATTTTTCAACATGAGAGTCATGACTATACAAATCATTGAAATTTTGATCCAAGTAAGTCAATATGTATACATAGAGGTCGTTTAGCACTGGACTAAGTATAAATAAGACAAAAATGATCAAATTTGACATTTTTCGATAGAAAAAACATTTTTTTTAAAATTTTGGATTTTTCAACTAGAATGTCATGACTATACAAATCATTGAAATTTTGATCCAAGTAAGTCAAAATGTATACATAGAGGTCCTTAATGACTGGACTAAGTATTGATAAGCCAAAAATGATCAAATTTGACATTTTTCGATAGAAAAAACATTTTTTGAAAATTTTCGATTTTTCTACTGGAATGTCATGACTATACAAATCATTGAAATTTTGATCCAAGTAAGTCAAAATGTATACATAGAGGTCCTTAATGACTGGACTAAGTATTGATAAGCCAAAAATGATCAAATTTGACATTTTTCGATAAAAAAAACATTTTTTGAAAATTTTCGATTTTTCTACTGGAATGTCATGACTATACAAATCATTGAAATTTTGATCCAAGTAAGTCAAAATGTATACATGTAGGTCGTTTATGACTGGACTAAATAGAAATAAGCCAAAAATGATCAAATTTGACATTTTTCGATAGAAAAAACATTTTTTGAAAATTTTCGATTTTTCAACTAGAATGTCATGACTATACAAATCATTGAAATTTTGATCCAAGTAAGTCAAAATGTATACATAAAGGTCCTTTATGACTGGACTAAGTATATTTTCGATAGAAAAAACATTTTTTGAAAATTTTCGATTTTTCAACTAGAATGTCATGACTATACAAATCATTGAAATTTTGATCCAAGTAAATCAAAATGTATACATAGAGGTCCTTTATGACTGGACTAAGTATAAATAAGCCAAAAATGATCAAATTTGACATTTACGATAGAAAAAACATTTTTTGAAAATTTTCGATTTTTCAACATGAGAGTCATGACTATACAAATCATTGAAATTTTGGTCCAAGTAAGTCAAAATGTATACATAGAGGTCGTTTATGGCTGGACTTAGTATAAATAAGCCAAAAATGATCAAATTTGACATTTTTCAATAGAAAAAACATTTTTTTAAAATTTTCGATTTTTCAACTAGAATGTCATGACTATACAAATCATTGAAATTTTGATCCAAGTAAGTCAAAATGTATACATAGAGGTCCTTTATGACTGGACTAAGTACAAATAAGCCAAAAATGATCAAATTTGACATTTTTCGATAGAAAAAACATTTTTTGAAAATTTTCGATTTTTCAACTAAAATATCATGACTACACAAATCATTGAAATTTTGATCCAAGTAAGTCAAAATGTATACATAGAGGTCCATTATGACTGGACTAGGTATAAATAACCCAAAAATGATCAAATTAGACATTTTTCGATAGAAAAAACATTTTTTGAAAATTTTCGATTTTTAAACATGAGAGTCATGACTATACAAATCATTGTAATTTTGATCCAAGTAAGTCAAAATGTATACAAGGAGGTCGTTTATGACTGGACTAAGTATAAATAAGCCAAAAATGATCAAATTTGACATTTTTCGATAGAAAAAACATTTTTTGAAAATTTTCGATTTTTCAACATGAGAGTCATGACTACACAAATCATTGAAATTTTGGTCCAAGTAAGTCAAAATGTATACATAGAGGTCCTTTATGACTGGGCTAAGTATAAATAAGCCAAAAATGATCAAATTTGACATTTTTCGATAGAAAAAAACATTTTTTGAAAATTTTCGATTTTTCAACTAGAATGTCATGACTATACAAATCATTGAAATTTTGATCCAAGTAAGTCAAAATGTATACATAGGGGTCCTTTATGACGGGACTAAGTATAAATAAGCCAAAAATGATCAAATTTGACATTTTTCGATAGAAAAAACATTTTTTGAAATATTTGGATTTTTCAACTAGAATGTCATGACTATACAAATCATTGAAATTTTGATCCAAGTAAGTCAAAATGTATACATAGGGGTCGTTTATGACTGGGCTAAGTATAAATAAGCCAAAAATGATCAAATTTGACATTTTTCGATAGATAAAACATTTTTTGAAAATTTTCGATTTTTCAACTAGAATGTCATGACTATACAAATCATTGAAATTTTGAGACATTTTTCGATAGAAAAAACATTTTTGTACAAGTCATTGAAATTTTGATCCAAGTAAGTCAAAATGTATACATAGAGTTCGTTTATGACTGGACTAAGCATAAATAAGCCAAAAATGATAAAATTTGACATTTTTCGATAGAAAAAATATTTTTTGAAAATTTTCGATTTTTCAACTAGAATGTCAAGACTATACAAATAATTGAAATTTTGATCCAAGTAAGTCAAAATATATACATAGAGGTCGCTTATGACTGGAACAAGTATAAATAAGCCAAAAATGATCAAATTTGACATTTTTCGATAGAAAAAACATTTTTTGAAAATTTTCGATTTTTCAACTAGAATATCATGACTTTACAAATCATTGAAATTTTGATCCAAGTAAGTCAATATGTATACATAGAGGTCGTTTTTGACTGGACTAAGTATAAATAAGACAAAAATGATCAAATTTGACATTTTTCGATAGAAAAAAACATTTTTTGAAAATTTTCGATTTTTCAACTAGAATATCATGACTTTACAAATCATTGAAATTTTGGTCCAAATAAGTCAAAATGTATACATAGAGATCCTTTTTGACTGGACTAAGTATAAATAAGCCAAAAATGACCAAATTTGACATTTTTCGATAGAAAAAAACATTTTTTGAAAAATTTCGATTTTTCAACTTGAATGTCATGACTATACAAATCATTGAAATTTTGATCCAAGTAAGTCAAAATGTATACATATCGGTCCTTTATGACTGGACTAAGTATAAATAAGCCAAAAATGATCAAATTTGACATTTTTCGATAGAAAAAACATTTCTTGAAAATTTTCGATTTTTCAACATGAGAGTCATGACTATACAAATCATTGAAATTTTGATCCAAGTAAGTCAAGATGTATACATAGAGGTCCTTTATGACTGGACTAAGTATAAATGAGCCAAAAATGATCAAATTTGACATTTTTCGATAGAAAAAACATTTTTTGAAAATTTTGGATTTTTCAACTAGAATGTCATGACTATACAAATCATTGAAATTTTGATCCAAGTAAGTCAAAATGTATACATAGAGGTCGTTTATGACTGGACTAAGTATAAATAAGCCAAAAATGATCAAATTTGACATTTTTCGATAGATAAAACATTTTTTGAAAATTTTCGATTTTTCAACTAGAATGTCATGACTATACAAATCATTGAAATTTTAAGGCATTTTTCGATAGAAAAAACATTTTTTGAAAATTTTCGATTTTTCAACATGAGAGTCATGACAATACAAATCATTGAAATTTTGATCCAAGTAAGTCAAAATGTATACAAAGAAGTCGGTCGTTTATGACTGGACTAAGTATAAATAAGCCAAAAATGATCAAATTTGACATTTTTTCGATACAAAAAACATTTTTTGAAAATTTTCGATTTTTCAACATGAGAGTCATGACTATACAAATCATTGAAATTTTGATCCAAGTAAGTCAAAATGTATACATAGAGTTCGTTTATGACTGGAGTAAGTATAAATAAGCCAAAAATGATCAAATTTGACATTTTTCGATAGAAAAAATATTTTTTGAAAATTTTCGATTTTTCAACTAGAATGTCATGACTATACAAATCATTGAAATTTTGATCCAAGTAAGTCAAAATGTATACATAGCGGTCGCTTATGACTGGACTAAGTATAAATAAGCCAAAAATGATCAAATTTTACAGTTTTCGATAGAAACAACATTTTTTGAAAATTTTCGATTTTTCAACTAGAATGTCATGACTATACAAATCATTGAAATTTTGATCCAAGTAAGTCAAAATGTATACATAGATGTCGTTTATGACTGGACTAAGTATAAATAAGCCAAAAATGATCAAATTTGACATTTTTCGATAGATAAAACATTTTTTGAAAATTTTCGAATTTTCAACATGAGAGTCATGACTATACAAATCATTGAAATTTTGATCCAAGTAAGTCAAAATGTATACATAGAGGTCGTTTATGACTGGACTAAGTATAAATAAGCCAAAAATGATCAAATTTGACATTTTTCGATAGAAAAAAACATTTTTGAAAATTTTCGATTTTTCAACTAGAATGTCATGACTATACAAATCATTGAAATTTTGAACCAATTAAGTCAAAATGTATACATAGAGGTCGTTTATGACTGGACTAAGTATAAATAAGCCAAAAATGATCAAATTTGACACATTTCGATAGAAAAAACATTTTTTGAAAATTTTCGATTTTACAACTAGAATGTCATGACTATAGGTACAAATCATTGAAACTTTGATCCAAGTAAGTCAAAATGTATACATAGAGGTCGTTTATGACTGGACTAAGTATAATTAAGCCAAAAATGATCAAATTTGACATTTTTCGAAAGAAAAAAACATTTTTTGAAAATTTCCGATTTTACAACTTGAATGTCATGACTATACAAATCATTGAAATTTTGATCCAAGTAAGTCAAAATGTATACAAAGAGGTCCTCTATGACTGGACTAAGTATAAATAAGCCAAAAATGATCAAATTTGACATTTTTCGATAGAAAAAAACATTTTTTGAAAATTTTCGATTTTTCAACATGAGAGTCATGACTTTACAAATCATTGAAATTTTGATCCAAGTAAGTCAAAATGTATACAAAGAGGTCGTTTATGACTGGACTAAGTATAAATAAGCCAAAAATGATCAAATTTGACATTTTTCGATAGAAAAAACATTTTTTGAAAATTTTCGATTTTTCAACATGAGAGTCATGACTATACAAATCAATGAAATTTTGATCCAAGTAAGTAAAAATGTATACATAGCGGTCGTTTAGCACTGGACTAAGCATAAATAAGCCAAAAATGATCAAATTTGACATTTTTCGATAGAAAAAACATTTTTTGAAATATTTCGATTTTTCAACATGAGAGTCATGACTATACAAATCATTGAAATTTTGATCCAAGTAAGTCAAAATGTATACATAGAGGTCGCAAATGACTGGACTAAATATTAATAAGCCAAAAATGATCAAATTTGACAGTTTTCGATAGAAACAACATTTTTTGAAAATTTTCGATTTTTCAACATGAGAGTCATGACTATACAAAACAATGAAATTTTGATCCAAGTAAGTCAAAATGTATACATAGATGTCGTTTATTAATGGACTAAGTATAAATAAGCCAAAAATGATCAAATTTGACATTTTTCGACAGAAAAAATATTTTTTGAAAATTTTCGATTTTTCAACATGAGAGTCATGACTATACAAATCATTGAAACTTTGATCCAAGTAAGTCAAAATGTATACATAGAGGTCGTTTATGACTGGACTAAGTATAATTAAGCCAAAAATGATCAAATTTGACATTTTTCGAAAGAAAAAACATTTTTTGAAAATTTCCGATTTTACAACTTGAATGTCATGACTATACAAAACATTAAAATTTTGATCCAAGTAAGTCAAAATGTATACAAAGAGGTCCTCTATGACTGGACTAAGTATAAATAAGCCAAAAATGATCAAATTTGACATTTTTCGATAGAAAAAAACATTTTTTGAAAATTTTCGATTTTTCAACATGAGAGTCATGACTATACAAATCATTGAAATTTTGATCCAAGTAAGTCAAAATGTATACATAGAGGTCGTTTATGACTGGACTTAGTATAAATAAGCCAAAAATGATCAAATTTGACATTTTTCGATAGAAAAAACATTTTTTGAAAATTTTCGATTTTTCAACATGAGAGTCATGACTATACAAATCATTGAAATTTTGATCCAAGTAAGTCAAGATGTATACATAGAGGTCCTTTATGACTGGACTAAGTATAAATGAGCCAAAAATGATCAAATTTGACATTTTTCGATAGAAAAAACATTTTTTGAAAATTTTGGATTTTTCAACTAGAATGTCATGACTATACAAATCATTGAAATTTTGATCCAAGTAAGTCAAAATGTATACATAGAGGTCGTTTATGACTGGACTAAGTATAAATAAGCCAAAAATGATCAAATTTGACATTTTTCGATAGATAAAACATTTTTTGAAAATTTTCGATTTTTCAACTAGAATGTCATGACTATACAAATCATTGAAATTTTAAGGCATTTTTCGATAGAAAAAACATTTTTTGAAAATTTTCGATTTTTCAACATGAGAGTCATGACAATACAAATCATTGAAATTTTGATCCAAGTAAGTCAAAATGTATACAAAGAAGTCGGTCGTTTATGACTGGACTAAGTATAAATAAGCCAAAAATGATCAAATTTGACATTTTTCGATACAAAAAACATTTTTTGAAAATTTTCGATTTTTCAACATGAGAGTCATGACTATACAAATCATTGAAATTTTGATCCAAGTAAGTCAAAATGTATACATAGAGTTCGTTTATGACTGGAGTAAGTATAAATAAGCCAAAAATGATCAAATTTGACATTTTTCGATAGAAAAAATATTTTTTGAAAATTTTCGATTTTTCAACTAGAATGTCATGACTATACAAATCATTGAAATTTTGATCCAAGTAAGTCAAAATGTATACATAGCGGTCGCTTATGACTGGACTAAGTATAAATAAGCCAAAAATGATCAAATTTTACAGTTTTCGATAGAAACAACATTTTTTGAAAATTTTCGATTTTTCAACTAGAATGTCATGACTATACAAATCATTGAAATTTTGATCCAAGTAAGTCAAAATGTATACATAGATGTCGTTTATGACTGGACTAAGTATAAATAAGCCAAAAATGATCAAATTTGACATTTTTCGATAGATAAAACATTTTTTGAAAATTTTCGAATTTTCAACATGAGAGTCATGACTATACAAATCATTGAAATTTTGATCCAAGTAAGTCAAAATGTATACATAGAGGTCGTTTATGACTGGACTAAGTATAAATAAGCCAAAAATGATCAAATTTGACATTTTTCGATAGAAAAAACATTTTTTGAAAATTTTCGATTTTTCAACTAGAATGTCATGACTATACAAATCATTGAAATTTTGAACCAATTAAGTCAAAATGTATACATAGAGGTCGTTTATGACTGGACTAAGTATAAATAAGCCAAAAATGATCAAATTTGACACATTTCGATAGAAAAAACATTTTTTGAAAATTTTCGATTTTACAACTAGAATGTCATGACTATAGGTACAAATCATTGAAACTTTGATCCAAGTAAGTCAAAATGTATACATAGAGGTCGTTTATGACTGGACTAAGTATAATTAAGCCAAAAATGATCAAATTTGACATTTTTCGAAAGAAAAAAACATTTTTTGAAAATTTCCGATTTTACAACTTGAATGTCATGACTATACAAATCATTGAAATTTTGATCCAAGTAAGTCAAAATGTATACAAAGAGGTCCTCTATGACTGGACTAAGTATAAATAAGCCAAAAATGATCAAATTTGACATTTTTCGATAGAAAAAAACATTTTTTGAAAATTTTCGATTTTTCAACATGAGAGTCATGACTTTACAAATCATTGAAATTTTGATCCAAGTAAGTCAAAATGTATACAAAGAGGTCGTTTATGACTGGACTAAGTATAAATAAGCCAAAAATGATCAAATTTGACATTTTTCGATAGAAAAAACATTTTTTGAAAATTTTCGATTTTTCAACATGAGAGTCATGACTATACAAATCAATGAAATTTTGATCCAAGTAAGTCAAAATGTATACATAGCGGTCGTTTAGCACTGGACTAAGCATAAATAAGCCAAAAATGATCAAATTTGACATTTTTCGATAGAAAAAAACATTTTTTGAAATATTTCGATTTTTCAACATGAGAGTCATGACTATACAAATCATTGAAATTTTGATCCAAGTAAGTCAAAATGTATACATAGAGGTCGCAAATGACTGGACTAAATATTAATAAGCCAAAAATGATCAAATTTGACAGTTTTCGATAGAAACAACATTTTTTGAAAATTTTCGATTTTTCAACATGAGAGTCATGACTATACAAAACAATGAAATTTTGATCCAAGTAAGTCAAAATGTATACATAGATGTCGTTTATTAATGGACTAAGTATAAATAAGCCAAAAATGATCAAATTTGACATTTTTCGACAGAAAAAATATTTTTTGAAAATTTTCGATTTTTCAACATGAGAGTCATGACTATACAAATCATTGAAATTTTGATCCAAGTAAGTCAAAATGTATACATAGAGGTCGTTTATGACTGGACTAAGTATAATTAAGCCAAAAATGATCAAATTTGACATTTTTCGAAAGAAAAAACATTTTTTGAAAATTTCCGATTTTACAACTTGAATGTCATGACTATACAAAACATTAAAATTTTGATCCAAGTAAGTCAAAATGTATACAAAGAGGTCCTCTATGACTGGACTAAGTATAAATAAGCCAAAAATGATCAAATTTGACATTTTTCGATAGAAAAAAACATTTTTTGAAAATTTTCGATTTTTCAACATGAGAGTCATGACTATACAAATCATTGAAATTTTGATCCAAGTAAGTCAAAATGTATACATAGAGGTCGTTTATGACTGGACTTAGTATAAATAAGCCAAAAATGATCAAATTTGACATTTTTCGATAGAAAAAACATTTTTTGAAAATTTTCGATTTTTCAACATGAGAGTCATGACTATACAAATCATTGAAATTTTGATCCAAGTAAGTCAAAATGTATACATAGCGGTCGTTTAGCACTGGACTAAGTATGAATAAGCCAAAAATGATCAAATTTGACATTTTTCGATAGAAAAAACATTTTTTGAAAAATTTCGATTTTTCAACATGAGAGTCATGACTATACAAATCATTGAAATTTTGATCCAAGTAAGTCAATATGTATACATAGAGGTCGTTTAGCACTGGACTAAGTATAAATAAGACAAAAATGATCAAATTTGACATTTTTCGATAGAAAAAACATTTTTTGAAAATTTTCGATTTTTCAACATGAGAGTCATGACTATACAAATCATTGAAATTTTGGTCCAAGTAAGTCAAAATGTATACATAGAGGTCGTTTATGGCTGGACTTAGTATAAATAAGCCAAAAATGATCAAATTTGACATTTTTCAATAGAAAAAACATTTTTTTAAAATTTTCGATTTTTCAACTAGAATGTCATGACTATACAAATCATTGAAATTTTGATCCAAGTAAGTCAAAATGTATACATAGAGGTCCTTTATGACTGGACTAAGTACAAATAAGCCAAAAATGATCAAATTTGACATTTTTCGATAGAAAAAACATTTTTTGAAAATTTTCGATTTTTCAACATGAGAGTCATGACTATACAAATCATTGAAATTTTGATCCAAGTAAGTCAAAATGTATACATAGCGGTCGTTTAGCACTGGACTAAGTATGAATAAGCCAAAAATGATCAAATTTGACATTTTTCGATAGAAAAAACATTTTTTGAAAAATTTCGATTTTTCAACATGAGAGTCATGACTATACAAATCATTGAAATTTTGATCCAAGTAAGTCAATATGTATACATAGAGGTCGTTTAGCACTGGACTAAGTATAAATAAGACAAAAATGATCAAATTTGACATTTTTCGATAGAAAAAACATTTTTTTAAAATTTTCGATTTTTCAACTAGAATGTCATGACTATACAAATCATTGAAATTTTGATCCAAGTAAGTCAAAATGTATACATAGAGGTCCTTAATGACTGGACTAAGTATTGATAAGCCAAAAATGATCAAATTTGACATTTTTCGATAAAAAAAACATTTTTTGAAAATTTTCGATTTTTCAACATGAGAGTCATGACTATACAAATCATTGAAATTTTGATCCAAGTAAGTCAAAATGTATACATAGCGGTCGTTTAGCACTGGACTAAGTATGAATAAGCCAAAAATGATCAAATTTGACATTTTCGATAGAAAAAACATTTTTTGAAAAATTTCGATTTTTCAACATGAGAGTCATGACTATACAAATCAATGAAATTTTGATCCAAGTAAGTCAATATGTATACATAGAGGTCGTTTAGCACTGGACTAAGTATAAATAAGACAAAAATGATCAAATTTGACATTTTTCGATAGAAAAAACATTTTTTTAAAATTTTCGATTTTTCAACTAGAATGTCATGACTATACAAATCATTGAAATTTTGATCCAAGTAAGTCAAAATGTATACATAGAGGTCCTTAATGACTGGACTAAGTATTGATAAGCCAAAAATGATCAAATTTGACATTTTTCGATAAAAAAAACATTTTTTGAAAATTTTCGATTTTTCTACTGGAATGTCATGACTATACAAATCATTGAAATTTTGATCCAAGTAAGTCAAAATGTATACATGTAGGTCGTTTATGACTGGACTAAATAGAAATAAGCCAAAAATGATCAAATTTGACATTTTTCGATAGAAAAAACATTTTTTGAAAATTTTCGATTTTTCAACTAGAATGTCATGACTATACAAATCATTGAAATTTTGATCCAAGTAAGTCAAAATGTATACATAAAGGTCCTTTATGACTGGACTAAGTATATTTTCGATAGAAAAAATATTTTTTGAAAATTTTCGATTTTTCAACTAGAATGTCATGACTATACAAATCATTGAAATTTTGATCCAAGTAAATCAAAATGTATACATAGAGGTCCTTTATGACTGGACTAAGTATAAATAAGCCAAAAATGATCAAATTTGACATTTACGATAGAAAAAACATTTTTTGAAAATTTTCGATTTTTCAACATGAGAGTCATGACTATACAAATCATTGAAATTTTGGTCCAAGTAAGTCAAAATGTATACATAGAGGTCGTTTATGGCTGGACTTAGTATAAATAAGCCAAAAATGATCAAATTTGACATTTTTCAATAGAAAAAACATTTTTTTAAAATTTTCGATTTTTCAACTAGAATGTCATGACTATACAAATCATTGAAATTTTGAGACATTTTTCGATAGAAAAAACATTTTTGTACAAGTCATTGAAATTTTGATCCAAGTAAGTCAAAATGTATACATAGAGTTCGTTTATGACTGGACTAAGCATAAATAAGCCAAAAATGATAAAATTTGACATTTTTCGATAGAAAAAATATTTTTTGAAAATTTTCGATTTTTCAACTAGAATGTCAAGACTATACAAATCATTGAAATTTTGATCCAAGTAAGTCAAAATATATACATAGAGGTCGCTTATGACTGGAACAAGTATAAATAAGCCAAAAATGATCAAATTTGACATTTTTCGACAGAAAAAACATTTTTTGAAAATTTTCGATTTTTCAACTAGAATATCATGACTTTACAAATCATTGAAATTTTGATCCAAGTAAGTCAATATGTATACATAGAGGTCGTTTTTGACTGGACTAAGTATAAATAAGACAAAAATGATCAAATTTGACATTTTTCGATAGAAAAAACATTTTTTGAAAATTTTCGATTTTTCAACTAGAATATCATGACTTTACAAATCATTGAAATTTTGGTCCAAATAAGTCAAAATGTATACATAGAGATCCTTTTTGACTGGACTAAGTATAAATAAGCCAAAAATGACCAAATTTGACATTTTTCGATAGAAAAAACATTTTTTAAAAAATTTCGATTTTTCAACTTGAATGTCATGACTATACAAATCATTGAAATTTTGATCCAAGTAAGTCAAAATGTATACATATCGGTCCTTTATGACTGGACTAAGTATAAATAAGCCAAAAATGATCAAATTTGACATTTTTCGATAGAAAAAACATTTCTTGAAAATTTTCGATTTTTCAACATGAGAGTCATGACTATACAAATCATTGAAATTTTGATCCAAGTAAGTCAAGATGTATACATAGAGGTCCTTTATGACTGGACTAAGTATAAATGAGCCAAAAATGATCAAATTTGACATTTTTCGATAGAAAAAACATTTTTTGAAAATTTTGGATTTTTCAACTAGAATGTCATGACTATACAAATCATTGAAATTTTGATCCAAGTAAGTCAAAATGTATACATAGAGGTCGTTTATGACTGGACTAAGTATAAATAAGCCAAAAATGATCAAATTTGACATTTTTCGATAGATAAAACATTTTTTGAAAATTTTCGATTTTTCAACTAGAATGTCATGACTATACAAATCATTGAAATTTTAAGGCATTTTTCGATAGAAAAAACATTTTTTGAAAATTTTCGATTTTTCAACATGAGAGTCATGACAATACAAATCATTGAAATTTTGATCCAAGTAAGTCAAAATGTATACAAAGAAGTCGGTCGTTTATGACTGGACTAAGTATAAATAAGCCAAAAATGATCAAATTTGACATTTTTCGATACAAAAAACATTTTTTGAAAATTTTCGATTTTTCAACATGAGAGTCATGACTATACAAATCATTGAAATTTTGATCCAAGTAAGTCAAAATGTATACATAGAGTTCGTTTATGACTGGAGTAAGTATAAATAAGCCAAAAATGATCAAATTTGACATTTTTCGATAGAAAAAATATTTTTTGAAAATTTTCGATTTTTCAACTAGAATGTCATGACTATACAAATCATTGAAATTTTGATCCAAGTAAGTCAAAATGTATACATAGCGGTCGCTTATGACTGGACTAAGTATAAATAAGCCAAAAATGATCAAATTTTACAGTTTTCGATAGAAACAACATTTTTTGAAAATTTTCGATTTTTCAACTAGAATGTCATGACTATACAAATCATTGAAATTTTGATCCAAGTAAGTCAAAATGTATACATAGATGTCGTTTAAAACTGGACTAAGTATAAATAAGCCAAAAATGATCAAATTTGACATTTTTCGATAGATAAAACATTTTTTGAAAATTTTCGAATTTTCAACATGAGAGTCATGACTATACAAATCATTGAAATTTTGATCCAAGTAAGTCAAAATGTATACATAGAGGTCGTTTATGACTGGACTAAGTATAAATAAGCCAAAAATGATCAAATTTGACATTTTTCGATAGAAAAAACATTTTTTGAAAATTTTCGATTTTTCAACTAGAATGTCATGACTATACAAATCATTGAAATTTTGAACCAATTAAGTCAAAATGTATACATAGAGGTCGTTTATGACTGGACTAAGTATAAATAAGCCAAAAATGATCAAATTTGACATTTTTCGATAGAAAAAACATTTTTTGAAAATTTTCGATTTTACAACTAGAATGTCATGACTATAGGTACAAATCATTGAAACTTTGATCCAAGTAAGTCAAAATGTATACATAGAGGTCGTTTATGACTGGACTAAGTATAATTAAGCCAAAAATGATCAAATTTGACATTTTTCGAAAGAAAAAACATTTTTTGAAAATTTCCGATTTTACAACTTGAATGTCATGACTATACAAATCATTGAAATTTTGATCCAAGTAAGTCAAAATGTATACAAAGAGGTCCTCTATGACTGGACTAAGTATAAATAAGCCAAAAATGATCAAATTTGACATTTTTCGATAGAAAAAAACATTTTTTGAAAATTTTCGATTTTTCAACATGAGAGTCATGACTTTACAAATCATTGAAATTTTGATCCAAGTAAGTCAAAATGTATACAAAGAGGTCGTTTATGACTGGACTAAGTATAAATAAGCCAAAAATGATCAAATTTGACATTTTTCGATAGAAAAAACATTTTTTGAAAATTTTCGATTTTTCAACATGAGAGTCATGACTATACAAATCAATGAAATTTTGATCCAAGTAAGTCAAAATGTATACATAGCGGTCGTTTAGCACTGGACTAAGCATAAATAAGCCAAAAATGATCAAATTTGACATTTTTCGATAGAAAAAACATTTTTTGAAATATTTCGATTTTTCAACATGAGAGTCATGACTATACAAATCATTGAAATTTTGATCCAAGTAAGTCAAAATGTATACATAGAGGTCGCAAATGACTGGACTAAATATTAATAAGCCAAAAATGATCAAATTTGACAGTTTTCGATAGAAACAACATTTTTTGAAAATTTTCGATTTTTCAACATGAGAGTCATGACTATACAAAACAATGAAATTTTGATCCAAGTAAGTCAAAATGTATACATAGATGTCGTTTATTAATGGACTAAGTATAAATAAGCCAAAAATGATCAAATTTGACATTTTTCGACAGAAAAAATATTTTTTGAAAATTTTCGATTTTTCAACATGAGAGTCATGACTATACAAATCATTGAAACTTTGATCCAAGTAAGTCAAAATGTATACATAGAGGTCGTTTATGACTGGACTAAGTATAATTAAGCCAAAAATGATCAAATTTGACATTTTTCGAAAGAAAAAACATTTTTTGAAAATTTCCGATTTTACAACTTGAATGTCATGACTATACAAAACATTAAAATTTTGATCCAAGTAAGTCAAAATGTATACAAAGAGGTCCTCTATGACTGGACTAAGTATAAATAAGCCAAAAATGATCAAATTTGACATTTTTCGATAGAAAAAAAAATTTTTTGAAAATTTTCGATTTTTCAACATGAGAGTCATGACTATACAAATCATTGAAATTTTGATCCAAGTAAGTCAAAATGTATACATAGAGGTCGTTTATGACTGGACTTAGTATAAATAAGCCAAAAATGATCAAATTTGACATTTTTCGATAGAAAAAACATTTTTTGAAAATTTTCGATTTTTCAACATGAGAGTCATGACTATACAAATCATTGAAATTTTGATCCAAGTAAGTCAAAATGTATACATAGCGGTCGTTTAGCACTGGACTAAGTATGAATAAGCCAAAAATGATCAAATTTGACATTTTTCGATAGAAAAAACATTTTTTGAAAAATTTCGATTTTTCAACATGAGAGTCATGACTATACAAATCATTGAAATTTTGATCCAAGTAAGTCAATATGTATACATAGAGGTCGTTTAGCACTGGACTAAGTATAAATAAGACAAAAATGATCAAATTTGACATTTTTCGATAGAAAAAACATTTTTTGAAAATTTTCGATTTTTCTACTGGAATGTCATGACTATACAAATCATTGAAATTTTGATCCAAGTAAGTCAAAATGTATACATGTAGGTCGTTTATGACTGGACTAAATAGAAATAAGCCAAAAATGATCAAATTTGACATTTTTCGATAGAAAAAACATTTTTTGAAAATTTTCGATTTTTCAACTAGAATGTCATGACTATACAAATTATTGAAATTTTGATCCAAGTAAGTCAAAATGTATACATAAAGGTCCTTTATGACTGGACTAAGTATATTTTCGATAGAAAAAACATTTTTTGAAAATTTTCGATTTTTCAACTAGAATGTCATGACTATACAAATAATTGAAATTTTGATCCAAGTAAATCAAAATGTATACATAGAGGTCCTTTATGACTGGACTAAGTATAAATAAGCCAAAAATGATCAAATTTGACATTTACGATAGAAAAAACATTTTTTGAAAATTTTCGATTTTTCAACATGAGAGTCATGACTATACAAATCATTGAAATTTTGGTCCAAGTAAGTCAAAATGTATACATAGAGGTCGTTTATGGCTGGACTTAGTATAAATAAGCCAAAAATGATCAAATTTGACATTTTTCAATAGAAAAAACATTTTTTGAAAATTTTCGATTTTTCAACTAGAATGTCATGACTATACAAATCATTGAAATTTTGATCCAAGTAAGTCAAAATGTATACATAGAGGTCCTTTATGACTGGACTAAGTACAAATAAGCCAAAAATGATCAAATTTGACATTTTTCGATAGAAAAAACATTTTTTGAAAATTTTCGATTTTTCAACATGAGAGTCATGACTATACAAATCATTGAAATTTTGATCCAAGTAAGTCAAAATGTATACATAGCGGTCGTTTAGCACTGGACTAAGTATGAATAAGCCAAAAATGATCAAATTTGACATTTTTCGATAGAAAAAACATTTTTTGAAAAATTTCGATTTTTCAACATGAGAGTCATGACTATACAAATCATTGAAATTTTGATCCAAGTAAGTCAATATGTATACATAGAGGTCGTTTAGCACTGGACTAAGTATAAATAAGACAAAAATGATCAAATTTGACATTTTTCGATAGAAAAAACATTTTTTTAAAATTTTCGATTTTTCAACTAGAATGTCATGACTATACAAATCATTGAAATTTTGATCCAAGTAAGTCAAAATGTATACATAGAGGTCCTTAATGATTGGACCAAGTATTGATAAGCCAAAAATGATCAAATTTGACATTTTTCGATAAAAAAAACATTTTTTGAAAATTTTCGATTTTTCTACTGGAATGTCATGACTATACAAATCATTGAAATTTTGATCCAAGTAAGTCAAAATGTATACATGTAGGTCGTTTATGACTGGACTAAATAGAAATAAGCCAAAAATGATCAAATTTGACATTTTTCGATAGAAAAAACATTTTTTGAAAATTTTCGATTTTTCAACTAGAATGTCATGACTATACAAATCATTGAAATTTTGATCCAAGTAAGTCAAAATGTATACATAAAGGTCCTTTATGACTGGACTAAGTATATTTTCGATAGAAAAAACATTTTTTGAAAATTTTCGATTTTTCAACTAGAATGTCATGACTATACAAATCATTGAAATTTTGATCCAAGTAAATCAAAATGTATACATAGAGGTCCTTTATGACTGGACTAAGTATAAATAAGCCAAAAATGATCAAATTTGACATTTACGATAGAAAAAACATTTTTTGAAAATTTTCGATTTTTCAACATGAGAGTCATGACTATACAAATCATTGAAATTTTGGTCCAAGTAAGTCAAAATGTATACATAGAGGTCGTTTATGGCTGGACTTAGTATAAATAAGCCAAAAATGATCAAATTTGACATTTTTCGATAGAAAAAACATTTTTTGAAAATTTTCGATTTTTCAACATGAGAGTCATGACTACACAAATCATTGAAATTTTGGTCCAAGTAAGTCAAAATGTATACATAGAGGTCCTTTATGACTGGGCTAAGTATAAATAAGCCAAAAATGATCAAATTTGACATTTTTCGATAGAAAAAACATTTTTTGAAAATTTTCGATTTTTCAACTAGAATGTCATGACTATACAAATCATTGAAATTTTGATCCAAGTAAGTCAAAATGTATACATAGGGGTCCTTTATGACGGGACTAAGTATAAATAAGCCAAAAATGATCAAATTTGACATTTTTCGATAGAAAAAACATTTTTTGAAAAATTTGGATTTTTCAACTAGAATGTCATGACTATACAAATCATTGAAATTTTGATCCAAGTAAGTCAAAATGTATACATAGGGGTCGTTTATGACTGGGCTAAGTATAAATAAGCCAAAAATGATCAAATTTGACATTTTTCGATAGATAAAACATTTTTTGAAAATTTTCGATTTTTCAACTAGAATGTCATGACTATACAAATCATTGAAATTTTGAGACATTTTTCGATAGAAAAAACATTTTTGTACAAGTCATTGAAATTTTGATCCAAGTAAGTCAAAATGTATACATAGAGTTCGTTTATGACTGGACTAAGCATAAATAAGCCAAAAATGATAAAATTTGACATTTTTCGATAGAAAAAATATTTTTTGAAAATTTTCGATTTTTCAACTAGAATGTCAAGACTATACAAATCATTGAAATTTTGATCCAAGTAAGTCAAAATATATACATAGAGGTCGCTTATGACTGGAACAAGTATAAATAAGCCAAAAATGATCAAATTTGACATTTTTCGATAGAAAAAACATTTTTTGAAAATTTTCGATTTTTCAACTAGAATATCATGACTTTACAAATCATTGAAATTTTGATCCAAGTAAGTCAATATGTATACATAGAGGTCGTTTTTGACTGGACTAAGTATAAATAAGACAAAAATGATCAAATTTGACATTTTTCGATAGAAAAAACATTTTTTGAAAATTTTCGATTTTTCAACTAGAATGTCATGACTATACAAATAATTGAAATTTTGATCCAAGTAAGTCAAAATGTATACATAGAGGTCCTTAATGACTGGACTAAGTATTAATAAGCCAAAAATGACATATTTGACATTTTTCGATAGAAAAAACCTTTTTTTGAAAATTTTCGATTTTTCAACATGAGAGTCATGACTATACAAATCATTGAAATTTTGATCCAAGTAAGTCAAAATGTTTACATAAAGGTCCTTTATGACTGGACTAAGTATATTTTCGATAGAAAAAACATTTTTTGAAAATTTTCGATTTTTCAACTAGAATGTCATGACTATATAAATCATTGAAATTTTGATCCAATTAAGTCTAAATGTATACATAGAGGTCGTTTATGACTGGACTAAGTATAAATAAGAAAAAAATGATCAAATTTGACATTTTTCGATAGAAAAAACATTTTTTGAAAATTTTTGATTTTTCAACATGAGAGTCATGACTATACAAATCATTGAAATTTTGATCCAAGTAAGTCAAAATGTATACAAAGAGGTCGATTATGACTGGACTAAGTATAAATAAGCCGAAAATAATCAAATTTGACATTTTTCGATAGAAAAAACATTTTTTGAAAATTTTTGATTTTTCAACTAGAATGTCATGACTATACAAATAATTGAAATTTTGATCCAAGTAAGTCAAAATGTATACATAGAGGTCCTTAATGACTGGACTAAGTATTAATAAGCCAAAAATGATCAAATTTGACATTTTTCGATAGAAAAAACATTTTTTGAAAATTTTCGATTTTTCAACATGAGAGTCATGACTATACAAATCATTGAAATTTTGATCCAAGTAAGTCAAAATGTTTACATAAAGGTCCTTTATGACTGGACTAAGTATATTTTCGATAGAAAAAACATTTTTTGAAAATTTTCGATTTTTCAACTAGAATGTCATGACTATATAAATCATTGAAATTTTGATCCAATTAAGTCTAAATGTATACATAGAGGTCGTTTATGACTGGACTAAGTATAAATAAGCCAAAAATGATCAAATTTGACATTTACGATAGAAAAAACATTTTTTGAAAATTTTCGATTTTTAAACATGAGAGTCATGACTATACAAATCATTGTAATTTTGATCCAAGTAAGTCAAAATGTATACAAGGAGGTCGTTTATGACTGGACTAAGTATAAATAAGCCAAAAATGATCAAATTTGACATTTTTCGATAGAAAAAACATTTTTTGAAAATTTTCGATTTTTCTACTGGAATGTCATGACTATACAAATCATTGAAATTTTGATCCAAGTAAGTCAAAATGTATACATAGAGGTCGTTTATGACTGGACTAAGTATAAATAAGCCAAAAATGATCAAATTTGACATTTTTCGATAGAAAAAAACATTTTTTGAAAATTTTCGATTTTTCAACTAGAATGTCATGACTACAAATCATTGAAATTTTGATCCAAGTAAGTCAAAATGTATACATAGAGGTCCTTTATGACGGGACTAAGTATAAATAAGCCAAAAATGATCAAATTTGACATTTTTCGATAGAAAAAACATTTTTTGAAAATTTTCGATTTTTCAACATGAGAGTCATGACTATACAAATCATTGAAATTTTGATCCAAGTAAGTCAAAATGTATACATAGAGGTCCTTTATGACTGGACTAAGTATAAATGAGCCAAAAATGATCAAATTTGACATTTTTCGATAGAAAAAACATTTTTTGAAAATTTTGGATTTTTCAACTAGAATGTCATGAGTATACAAATCATTGAAATTTTGATCCAAGTAAGTCAAAATGTATACATAGAGGTCGTTTTTGACTGGGCTAAGTATAAATAAGCAAAAAATGATCAAATTTGACATTTTTCGATAGATAAAACATTTTTTGAAAATTTCGATTTTTCAACTAGAATGTCATGACTATACAAATCATTGAAATTTTGAGACATTTTTCGATAGAAAAAACATTTTTGTACAAGTCATTGAAATTTTGATCCAAGTAAGTCAAAATGTATACATAGAGGTCGTTTATGACTGGACTAAGTATAAATAAGCCAAAAATGATCAAATATGACATTTTTCAATAGAAAAACATGTTTTGAAAATTTTCGATTTTTCAACTAAAATGTCATGACTATACAAATCATTGAAATTTTGATCCAAGTAAGTCAAAATGTATACATAGAGGTCGTTTATGACTGGACTAAGTATAAATAAGCCAAAAATGATCAAATTTGACATTTTTTCGATAGAAAAAACATTTTTTGAAAATTTTCGATTTTTCAACTAGAATATCATGACTATACAAATCATTGAAATTTTGATCCAAGTAAGTCAAAATGTATACATAGAAGTCCATTATGACTGGACTAAGTATAAATAAGCCAAAAATGATCAAATTAGACATTTTTCGATAGAAAAAACATTTTTTGAAAATTTTTGATTTTTAAACATGAGAGTCATGACTATACAAATCATTGTAATTTTGATCCAAGTAAGTCAAAATGTATACAAGGAGGTCGTTTATGACTGGACTAAGTATAAATAAGCCAAAAATGATCAAATTTGACATTTTTCGATAGAAAAAACATTTTTTGAAAATTTACGATTTTTCTACTGGAATGTCATGACTATACAAATCATTGAAATTTTGATCCAAGTAAGTCAAAATGTATACATAGAGGTCGTTTATGACTGGACTAAGTATAAATAAGCCAAAAATGATCAAATTTGACATTTTTCGATAGAAAAAACATTTTTTGAAAATTTTCGATTTTCAACTAGAATGTCATGACTATACAAATCATTGAAATTTTGATCCAAGTAAGTCAAAATGTATACATAGAGGTCCTTTATGACTGGACTAAGTATAAATAAGCCAAAAATGATCAAATTTGACATTTTTCGATAGAAAAAACATTTTTTGAAAATTTTCGATTTTTCAACATGAGAGTCATGACTATACAAATCATTGAAATTTTGATCCAAGTAAGTCAAAATGTATACATAGAGGTCCTTTATGACTGGACTAAGTATAAATGAGCCAAAAATAATCAAATTTGACATTTTTCGATAGAAAAAACATTTTTTGAAAATTTTGGATTTTTCAACTAGAATGTCATGAGTATACAAATCATTGAAATTTTGATCCAAGTAAGTCAAAATGTATACATAGAGGTCGTTTTTGACTGGGCTAAGTATAAATAAGCCAAAAATGATCAAATTTGACATTTTTCGATAGATAAAACATTTTTGTACAAGTCATTGAAATTTTGATCCAAGTAAGTCAAAATGTATACATAGAGGTCGTTTATGACTGGACTTAGTATAAATAAGCCAAAAATGATCAAATATGACATTTTTCAATAGAAAAAACATTTTTTGAAAATTTTCGATTTTTCAACTAAAATGTCATGACTATACAAATCATTGAAATTTTGATCCAAGTAAGTCAAAATGTATACATAGAGGTCGTTTATGACTGGACTAAGTATAAATAAGCCAAAAATGATCAAATTAGACATTTTTCGATAGAAAAAACATTTTTTGAAAATTTTCGATTTTTCAACTAGAATATCATGACTATACAAATCATTGAAATTTTGATCCAAGTAAGTCAAAATGTATACATAGAGGTCCATTATGACTGGACTAAGTATAAATAAGCCAAAAATGATCAAATTAGACATTTTTCGATAGAAAAAACATTTTTTGAAAATTTTCGATTTTTAAACATGAGAGTCATGACTATAAAATCATTGTAATTTTGATCCAAGTAAGTCAAAATGTATACAAGAAGGTCGTTTATGACTGGACTAAGTATAAATAAGCCAAAAATGATCAAATTTGACATTTTTCGATAGAAAAAACATTTTTTGAAAATTTTCGATTTTTCAACTAGAATGTCATGACTATATAAATCATTGAAATTTTGATCCAATTAAGTCTAAATGTATACATAGAGGTCGTTTATGACTGGACTAAGTATAAATAAGCCAAAAATGATCAAATTTGACATTTACGATAGAAAAAACATTTTTTGAAAATTTTCGATTTTTAAACATGAGAGTCATGACTATACAAATCATTGTAATTTTGATCCAAGTAAGTCAAAATGTATACAAGGAGGTCGTTTATGACTGGACTAAGTATAAATAAGCCAAAAATGATCAAATTTGACATTTTTCGATAGAAAAAACATTTTTTGAAAATTTTCGATTTTTCTACTGGAATGTCATGACTATACAAATCATTGAAATTTTGATCCAAGTAAGTCAAAATGTATACATAGAGGTCGTTTATGACTGGACTAAGTATAAATAAGCCAAAAATGATCAAATTTGACATTTTTCGATAGAAAAAACATTTTTTGAAAATTTTCGATTTTTCAACTAGAATGTCATGACTATACAAATCATTGAAATTTTGATCCAAGTAAGTCAAAATGTATACATAGAGGTCCTTTATGACGGGACTAAGTATAAATAAGCCAAAAATGATCAAATTTGACATTTTTCGATAGAAAAAACATTTTTTGAAAATTTTCGATTTTCAACATGAGAGTCATGACTATACAAATCATTGAAATTTTGATCCAAGTAAGTCAAAATGTATACATAGAGATCCTTTATGACTGGACTAAGTATAAATGAGCCAAAAATGATCAAATTTGACATTTTTCGATAGAAAAAACATTTTTTGAAAATTTTGGATTTTTCAACTAGAATGTCATGAGTATACAAATCATTGAAATTTTGATCCAAGTAAGTCAAAATGTATACATAGAGGTCGTTTTTGACTGGGCTAAGTATAAATAAGCAAAAAATGATCAAATTTGACATTTTTCGATAGATAAAACATTTTTTGAAAATTTTCGATTTTTCAACTAGAATGTCATGACTATACAAATCATTGAAATTTTGAGACATTTTTCGATAGAAAAAACATTTTTGTACAAGTCATTGAAATTTTGATCCAAGTAAGTCAAAATGTATACATAGAGGTCGTTTATGACTGGACTTAGTATAAATAAGCCAAAAATGATCAAATATGACATTTTTCAATAGAAAAAACATTTTTTGAAAATTTTCGATTTTTCAACTAAAATGTCATGACTATACAAATCATTGAAATTTTGATCCAAGTAAGTCAAAATGTATACATAGAGGTCATTTATGACTGGACTAAGTATAAATAAGCCAAAAATGATCAAATTTGACATTTTTCGATAGAAAAAACATTTTTTGAAAATTTTCGATTTTTCAACTAGAATATCATGACTATACAAATCATTGAAATTTTGATCCAAGTAAGTCAAAATGTATACATAGAGGTCCATTATGACTGGACTAAGTATAAATAAGCCAAAAATGATCAAATTAGACATTTTTCGATAGAAAAAACATTTTTTGAAAATTTTCGATTTTTAAACATGAGAGTCATGACTATACAAATCATTGTAATTTTGATCCAAGTAAGTCAAAATGTATACAAGGAGGTCGTTTATGACTGGACTACGTATAAATAAGCCAAAAATGATCAAATTTGACATTTTTCGATAGAAAAAACATTTTTTGAAAATTTTCGATTTTTCTACTGGAATGTCATGACTATACAAATTATTGAAATTTTGATCCAAGTAAGTCAAAATGTATACATAGAGGTCGTTTATGACTGGACTAAGTATAAATAAGCCAAAAATGATCAAATTTGACATTTTTCGATACAAAAAACATTTTTTGAAAATTTTCGATTTTTCAACTAGAATGTCATGACTATACAAATCATTGAAATTTTGATCCAAGTAAGTCAAAATGTATACATAGAGGTCCTTTATGACGGGACTAAGTATAAATAAGCCAAAAATGATCAAATTTGACATTTTTCGATAGAAAAAACATTTTTTGAAAATTTTCGATTTTTCAACATGAGAGTCATGACTATACAAATCATTGAAATTTTGATCCAAGTAAGTCAAAATGTATACATAGAGGTCCTTTATGACTGGACTAAGTATAAATGAGCCAAAAATAATCAAATTTGACATTTTTCGATAGAAAAAACATTTTTGAAAATTTTGGATTTTTCAACTAGAATGTCATGAGTATACAAATCATTGAAATTTTGATCCAAGTAAGTCAAAATGTATACATAGAGGTCGTTTTTGACTGGGCTAAGTATAAATAAGCCAAAAATGATCAAATTTGACATTTTTCGATAGATAAAACATTTTTGTACAAGTCATTGAAATTTTGATCCAAGTAAGTCAAAATGTATACATAGAGGTCGTTTATGACTGGACTTAGTATAAATAAGCCAAAAATGATCAAATATGACATTTTTCAATAGAAAAAACATTTTTTGAAAATTTTCGATTTTTCAACTAAAATGTCATGACTATACAAATCATTGAAATTTTGATCCAAGTAAGTCAAAATGTATACATAGAGGTCATTTATGACTGGACTAAGTATAAATAAGCCAAAAATGATCCAATTTGACATTTTTCGATAGAAAAAACATTTTTTGAAAATTTTCGATTTTTCAACTAGAATATCATGACTATACAAATCATTGAAATTTTGATCCAAGTAAGTCAAAATGTATACATAGAAGTCCATTATGACTGGACTAAGTATAAATAAGCCAAAAATGATCAAATTAGACATTTTTCGATAGAAAAAACATTTTTTGAAAATTTTTGATTTTTAAACATGAGAGTCATGACTATACAAATCATTGTAATTTTGATCCAAGTAAGTCAAAATGTATACAAGGAGGTCGTTTATGACTGGACTAAGTATAAATAAGCCAAAAATGATCAAATTTGACATTTTTCGATAGAAAAAACATTTTTTGAAAATTTTCGATTTTTCTACTGGAATGTCATGACTATACAAATCATTGAAATTTTGATCCAAGTAAGTCAAAATGTATACATAGAGGTCGTTTATGACTGGACTAAGTATAAATAAGCCAAAAATGATCAAATTTGACATTTTTCGATACAAAAAACATTTTTTGAAAATTTTCGATTTTTCAACTAGAATGTCATGACTATACAAATCATTGAAATTTTGATCCAAGTAAGTCAAAATGTATACATAGAGGTCATTTATGACTGGACTAAGTATAAATAAGCCAAAAATGATCAAATTTGACATTTTTCGATAGAAAAAACATTTTTTGAAAATTTTCGATTTTTCAACTAGAATATCATGACTATACAAATCATTGAAATTTTGATCCAAGTAAGTCAAAATGTATACATAGAAGTCCATTATGACTGGACTAAGTATAAATAAGCCAAAAATGATCAAATTAGACATTTTTCGATAGAAAAAACATTTTTTGAAAATTTTCGATTTTTCAACATGAGAGTCATGACTATACAAATCATTGAAATTTTGATCCAAGTAAGTCAAAATGTATACATAGAGGTCCTTTATGACTGGACTAAGTATAAATGAGCCAAAAATGATCAAATTTGACATTTTTCGATAGAAAAAACATTTTTTGAAAATTTTGGATTTTTCAACTAGAATGTCATGAGTATACAAATCATTGAAATTTTGATCCAAGTAAGTCAAAATGTATACATAGAGGTCGTTTTTGACTGGGCTAAGTATAAATAAGCAAAAAATGATCAAATTTGACATTTTTCGATAGATAAAACATTTTTTGAAAATTTTCGATTTTTCAACTAGAATGTCATGACTATACAAATCATTGAAATTTTGAGACATTTTTCGATAGAAAAAACATTTTTGTACAAGTCATTGAAATTTTGATCCAAGTAAGTCAAAATGTATACATAGAGGTCGTTTATGACTGGACTTAGTATAAATAAGCCAAAAATGATCAAATATGACATTTTTCAATAGAAAAAACATGTTTTGAAAATTTTCGATTTTTCAACTAAAATGTCATGACTATACAAATCATTGAAATTTTGATCCAAGTAAGTCAAAATGTATACATAGAGGTCATTTATGACTGGACTAAGTATAAATAAGCCAAAAATGATCAAATTTGACATTTTTCGATAGAAAAAACATTTTTTGAAAATTTTCGATTTTTCAACTAGAATATCATGACTATACAAATCATTGAAATTTTGATCCAAGTAAGTCAAAATGTATACATAGAAGTCCATTATGACTGGACTAAGTATAAATAAGCCAAAAATGATCAAATTAGACATTTTTCGATAGAAAAAACATTTTTTGAAAATTTTTGATTTTTAAACATGAGAGTCATGACTATACAAATCATTGTAATTTTGATCCAAGTAAGTCAAAATGTATACAAGGAGGTCGTTTATGACTGGACTAAGTATAAATAAGCCAAAAATGATCAAATTTGACATTTTTCGATAGAAAAAACATTTTTTGAAAATTTTCGATTTTTCTACTGGAATGTCATGACTATACAAATCATTGAAATTTTGATCCAAGTAAGTCAAAATGTATACATAGAGGTCGTTTATGACTGGACTAAGTATAAATAAGCCAAAAATGATCAAATTTGACATTTTTCGATACAAAAAACATTTTTTGAAAATTTTCGATTTTTCAACTAGAATGTCATGACTATACAAATCATTGAAATTTTGATCCAAGTAAGTCAAAATGTATACATAGAGGTCCTTTATGACGGGACTAAGTATAAATAAGCCAAAAATGATCAAATTTGACATTTTTCGATAGAAAAAACATTTTTTGAAAATTTTCGATTTTTCAACATGAGAGTCATGACTATACAAATCATTGAAATTTTGATCCAAGTAAGTCAAAATGTATACATAGAGGTCCTTTATGACTGGACTAAGTATAAATGAGCCAAAAATAATCAAATTTGACATTTTTCGATAGAAAAAACATTTTTTGAAAATTTTCGATTTTTCAACTAGAATGTCATGAGTATACAAATCATTGAAATTTTGATCCAAGTAAGTCAAAATGTATACATAGAGGTCGTTTTTGACTGGGCTAAGTATAAATAAGCCAAAAATGATCAAATTTGACATTTTTCGATAGATAAAACATTTTTGTACAAGTCATTGAAATTTTGATCCAAGTAAGTCAAAATGTATACATAGAGGTCGTTTATGACTGGACTTAGTATAAATAAGCCAAAAATGATCAAATATGACATTTTTCAATAGAAAAAACATTTTTTGAAAATTTTCGATTTTTCAACTAAAATGTCATGACTATACAAATCATTGAAATTTTGATCCAAGTAAGTCAAAATGTATACATAGAGGTCGTTTATGACTGGACTAAGTATAAATAAGCCAAAAATGATCAAATTAGACATTTTTCGATAGAAAAAACATTTTTTGAAAATTTTCGATTTTTCAACTAGAATATCATGACTATACAAATCATTGAAATTTTGATCCAAGTAAGTCAAAATGTATACATAGAGGTCCATTATGACTGGACTAAGTATAAATAAGCCAAAAATGATCAAATTAGACATTTTTCGATAGAAAAAACATTTTTTGAAAATTTTCGATTTTTAAACATGAGAGTCATGACTATACAAATCATTGTAATTTTGATCCAAGTAAGTCAAAATGTATACAAGAAGGTCGTTTATGACTGGACTAAGTATAAATAAGCCAAAAATGATCAAATTTGACATTTTTCGATAGAAAAAACATTTTTTGAAAATTTTCGATTTTTCAACTAGAATGTCATGACTATATAAATCATTGAAATTTTGATCCAATTAAGTCTAAATGTATACATAGAGGTCGTTTATGACTGGACTAAGTATAAATAAGCCAAAAATGATCAAATTTGACATTTACGATAGAAAAAACATTTTTTGAAAATTTTCGATTTTTAAACATGAGAGTCATGACTATACAAATCATTGTAATTTTGATCCAAGTAAGTCAAAATGTATACAAGGAGGTCGTTTATGACTGGACTAAGTATAAATAAGCCAAAAATGATCAAATTTGACATTTTTCGATAGAAAAAACATTTTTTGAAAATTTTCGATTTTTCTACTGGAATGTCATGACTATACAAATCATTGAAATTTTGATCCAAGTAAGTCAAAATGTATACATAGAGGTCGTTTATGACTGGACTAAGTATAAATAAGCCAAAAATGATCAAATTTGACATTTTTCGATAGAAAAAACATTTTTTGAAAATTTTCGATTTTTCAACTAGAATGTCATGACTATACAAATCATTGAAATTTTGATCCAAGTAAGTCAAAATGTATACATAGAGGTCCTTTATGACGGGACTAAGTATAAATAAGCCAAAAATGATCAAATTTGACATTTTTCGATAGAAAAAACATTTTTTGAAAATTTTCGATTTTTCAACATGAGAGTCATGACTATACAAATCATTGAAATTTTGATCCAAGTAAGTCAAAATGTATACATAGAGATCCTTTATGACTGGACTAAGTATAAATGAGCCAAAAATGATCAAATTTGACATTTTTCGATAGAAAAAACATTTTTTGAAAATTTTGGATTTTTCAACTAGAATGTCATGAGTATACAAATCATTGAAATTTTGATCCAAGTAAGTCAAAATGTATACATAGAGGTCGTTTTTGACTGGGCTAAGTATAAATAAGCAAAAAATGATCAAATTTGACATTTTTCGATAGATAAAACATTTTTTGAAAATTTTCGATTTTTCAACTAGAATGTCATGACTATACAAATCATTGAAATTTTGAGACATTTTTCGATAGAAAAAACATTTTTGTACAAGTCATTGAAATTTTGATCCAAGTAAGTCAAAATGTATACATAGAGGTCGTTTATGACTGGACTAAGTATAAATAAGCCAAAAATGATCAAATTTGACATTTTTCGATAGAAAAAACATTTTTTGAAAATTTTCGATTTTTCAACTAAAATGTCATGACTATACAAATCATTGAAATTTTGATCCAAGTAAGTCAAAATGTATACATAGAGGTCATTTATGACTGGACTAAGTATAAATAAGCCAAAAATGATCAAATTTGACATTTTTCGATAGAAAAAACATTTTTTGAAAATTTTCGATTTTTCAACTAGAATATCATGACTATACAAATCATTGAAATTTTGATCCAAGTAAGTCAAAATGTATACATAGAGGTCCATTATGACTGGACTAAGTATAAATAAGCCAAAAATGATCAAATTAGACATTTTTCGATAGAAAAAACATTTTTTGAAAATTTTCGATTTTTAAACATGAGAGTCATGACTATACAAATCATTGTAATTTTGATCCAAGTAAGTCAAAATGTATACAAGGAGGTCGTTTATGACTGGACTACGTATAAATAAGCCAAAAATGATCAAATTTGACATTTTTCGATAGAAAAAACATTTTTTGAAAATTTTCGATTTTTCTACTGGAATGTCATGACTATACAAATCATTGAAATTTTGATCCAAGTAAGTCAAAATGTATACATAGAGGTCGTTTATGACTGGACTAAGTATAAATAAGCCAAAAATGATCAAATTTGACATTTTTCGATACAAAAAAACATTTTTTGAAAATTTTCGATTTTTCAACTAGAATGTCATGACTATACAAATCATTGAAATTTTGATCCAAGTAAGTCAAAATGTATACATAGAGGTCCTTTATGACGGGACTAAGTATAAATAAGCCAAAAATGATCAAATTTGACATTTTTCGATAGAAAAAACATTTTTTGAAAATTTTCGATTTTTCAACATGAGAGTCATGACTATACAAATCATTGAAATTTTGATCCAAGTAAGTCAAAATGTATACATAGAGGTCCTTTATGACTGGACTAAGTATAAATGAGCCAAAAATAATCAAATTTGACATTTTTCGATAGAAAAAACATTTTTTGAAAATTTTGGATTTTTCAACTAGAATGTCATGAGTATACAAATCATTGAAATTTTGATCCAAGTAAGTCAAAATGTATACATAGAGGTCGTTTTTGACTGGGCTAAGTATAAATAAGCCAAAAATGATCAAATTTGACATTTTTCGATAGATAAAACATTTTTGTACAAGTCATTGAAATTTTGATCCAAGTAAGTCAAAATGTATACATAGAGGTCGTTTATGACTGGACTTAGTATAAATAAGCCAAAAATGATCAAATATGACATTTTTCAATAGAAAAAACATTTTTTGAAAATTTTCGATTTTTCAACTAAAATGTCATGACTATACAAATCATTGAAATTTTGATCCAAGTAAGTCAAAATGTATACATAGAGGTCGTTTATGACTGGACTAAGTATAAATAAGCCAAAAATGATCCAATTTGACATTTTTCGATAGAAAAAACATTTTTTGAAAATTTTCGATTTTTCAACTAGAATATCATGACTATACAAATCATTGAAATTTTGATCCAAGTAAGTCAAAATGTATACATAGAGGTCCATTATGACTGGACTAAGTATAAATAAGCCAAAAATGATCAAATTAGACATTTTTCGATAGAAAAAACATTTTTTGAAAATTTTCGATTTTTAAACATGAGAGTCATGACTATACAAATCATTGTAATTTTGATCCAAGTAAGTCAAAATGTATACAAGAAGGTCGTTTATGACTGGACTAAGTATAAATAAGCCAAAAATGATCAAATTTGACATTTTTCGATAGAAAAAACATTTTTTGAAAATTTTCGATTTTTCTACTGGAATGTCATGACTATACAAATCATTGAAATTTTGATCCAAGTAAGTCAAAATGTATACATAGAGGTCGTTTATGACTGGACTAAGTATAAATAAGCCAAAAATGATCAAATTTGACATTTTTCGATAGAAAAAACATTTTTTTCAAATTTTGGATTTTTCAACTAGAATGTCATGAGTATACAAATCATTGAAATTTTGAGACATTTTTCGATAGAAAAAACATTTTTGTACAAGTCATTGAAATTTTGATCCAAGTAAGTCAAAATGTATACATAGAGTTCGTTTATGACTGGACTAAGTATAAATAAGCCAAAAATGATAAAATTTGACATTTTTCGATAGAAAAAATATTTTTTGAAAATTTTCGATTTTTCAACTAGAATGTCATGACTATACAAATCATTGAAATTTTGATCCAAGTAAGTCAAAATATATACATAGAGGTCGCTTATGACTGGAACAAGTATAAATAAGCCAAAAATGATCAAATTTGACATTTTTCGATAGAAAAAACATTTTTTGAAAATTTTCGATTTTTCAACTAGAATATCATGACTTTACAAATCATTGAAATTTTTATCCAAGTAAGTCAAAATGTATACATAGAGGTCCTTTAAGACTGGACTAAGTATAAATAAGCCAAAAATGATCAAATTTGACATTTTACGATAGAAAAAAACATTTTTTGAAAATTTTCGATTTTTCAACATGAGAGTCATGACTATACAAATCAATGAAATTTTGATCCAAGTAAGTCAAAATGTATACATAGCGGTCGTTTAGCACTGGACTAAGCATAAATAAGCCAAAAATGATCAAATTTGACATTTTTCGATAGAAAAAACATTTTTTGAAATATTTCGATTTTTCAACATGAGAGTCATGACTATACAAATCATTGAAATTTTGATCCAAGTAAGTCAAAATGTATACATAGAGGTTGCAAATGACTGGACTAAATATTAATAAGCCAAAAATGATCAAATTTGACAGTTTTCGATAGAAACAACATTTTTTGAAAATTTTCGATTTTTCAACATGAGAGTCATGACTATACAAAACAATGAAATTTTGATCCAAGTAAGTCAAAATGTATACATAGATGTCGTTTATTAATGGACTAAGTATAAATAAGCCAAAAATGATCAAATTTGACATTTTTCGATAGAAAAAATATTTTTTGAAAATTTTCGATTTTTCAACATGAGAGTCATGACTATACAAATCATTGAAACTTTGATCCAAGTAAGTCAAAATGTATACATAGAGGTCGTTTATGACTGGACTAAGTATAATTAAGCCAAAAATGATCAAATTTGACATTTTTCGAAAGAAAAAACATTTTTTGAAAATTTCCGATTTTACAACTTGAATGTCATGACTATACAAAACATTAAAATTTTGATCCAAGTAAGTCAAAATGAATACAAAGAGGTCCTCTATGACTGGACTAAGTATAAATAAGCCAAAAATGATCAAATTTGACATTTTTCGATAGAAAAAAACATTTTTTGAAAATTTTCGATTTTTCAACATGAGAGTCATGACTATACAAATCATTGAAATTTTGATCCAAGTAAGTCAAAATGTATACATAGAGGTCGTTTATGACTGGACTTAGTATAAATAAGCCAAAAATGATCAAATTTGACATTTTTCGATAGAAAAAACATTTTTTGAAAATTTTCGATTTTTCAACATGAGAGTCATGACTATACAAATCATTGAAATTTTGATCCAAGTAAGTCAAAATGTATACATAGCGGTCGTTTAGCACTGGACTAAGTATGAATAAGCCAAAAATGATCAAATTTGACATTTTTCGATAGAAAAAACATTTTTTGAAAAATTTCGATTTTTCAACATGAGAGTCATGACTATACAAATCATTGAAATTTTGATCCAAGTAAGTCAATATGTATACATAGAGGTCGTTTAGCACTGGACTAAGTATAAATAAGACAAAAATGATCAAATTTGACATTTTTCGATAGAAAAAACATTTTTTGAAAATTTTCGATTTTTCTACTGGAATGTCATGACTATACAAATCATTGAAATTTTGATCCAAGTAAGTCAAAATGTATACATGTAGGTCGTTTATGACTGGACTAAATAGAAATAAGCCAAAAATGATCAAATTTGACATTTTTCGATAGAAAAAACATTTTTTGAAAATTTTTGATTTTTCAACTAGAATGTCATGACTATACAAATTATTGAAATTTTGATCCAAGTAAGTCAAAATGTATACATAAAGGTCCTTTATGACTGGACTAAGTATATTTTCGATAGAAAAAAACATTTTTTGAAAATTTTCGATTTTTCAACTAGAATGTCATGACTATACAAATCATTGAAATTTTGATCCAAGTAAATCAAAATGTATACATCGAGGTCCTTTATGACTGGAATAAGTATAAATAAGCCAAAAATGATCAAATTTGACATTTACGATAGAAAAAACATTTTTTGAAAATTTTCGATTTTTCAACATGAGAGTCATGACTATACAAATCATTGAAATTTTGGTCCAAGTAAGTCAAAATGTATACATAGAGGTCGTTTATGACTGGACTTAGTATAAATAAGCCAAAAATGATCAAATTTGACATTTTTTAATAGAAAAAACATTTTTTTAAAATTTTCGATTTTTCAACTAGAATATCATGACTATACAAATCATTGAAATTTTGATCCAAGTAAGTCAAAATGTATACATAGAGGTCCTTTATGACTGGACTAAGTACAAATAAGCCAAAAATGATCAAATTTGACATTTTTCGATAGAAAAAACATTTTTTGAAAATTTTCGATTTTTCAACTAGAATATCATGACTACACAAATCATTGAAATTTTTATCCAAGTAAGTCAAAATGTATACATAGAGGTCCATTATGACTGGACTAAGTATAAATGAGCCAAAAATGATCAAATTAGACATTTTTCGATAGAAAAAACATTTTTTGAAAATTTTCGATTTTTAAACATGAGAGTCATGACTATACAAATCATTGTAATTTTGATCCAAGTAAGTCAAAATGTATACAAGGAGGTCGTTTATGACTGGCCTAAGTATAAATAAGCCAAAAATGATCAAATTTGACATTTTTCGATAGAAAAAACATTTTTTCAAAATTTTCGATTTTTCAACATGAGAGTCATGACTATACAAATCATTGAAATTTTGGTCCAAGTAAGTCAAAATGTATACATAGAGGTCCTTTATGACTGGGCTAAGTATAAATAAGCCAAAAATGATCAAATTTGACATTTTTCGATAGAAAAAACATTTTTTGAAAATTTTCGATTTTTCAACTAGAATGTCATGACTATACAAATCATTGAAATTTTGATCCAAGTAAGTCAAAATGTATACATAGGGGTCCTTTATGACGGGACTAAGTATAAATGAGCCAAAAATGATCAAATTTGACATTTTTCGATAGAAAAAACATTTTTTGAAAATTTTCGATTTTTCAACATGAGAGTCATGACTATACAAATCATTGAAATTTTGATCCAAGTAAGTCAAAATGTATACATAGAGGTCCTTTATGACTGGACTAAGTATAAATGAGCCAAAAATGATCAAATTTGACATTTTTCGATAGAAAAAAACATTTTTTGAAAAATTTGGATTTTTCAACTAGAATGTCATGACTATACAAATCATTGAAATTTTGATCCAAGTAAGTCAAAATGTATACATAGGCGTCGTTTATGACTGGGCTAAGTATAAATAAGCCAAAAATGATCAAATTTGACATTTTTCGATAGATAAAACATTTTTTGAAAATTTTCGATTTTTCAACTAGAATGTCATGACTATACAAATCATTGAAATTTTGAGACATTTTTCGATAGAAAAAACATATTTGTACAAGTCATTGAAACTTTGATCCAAGTAAGTCAAAATGTATACATAGAGTTCGTTTATGACTGGACTAAGTATAAATAAGCCAAAAATGATAAAATTTGACATTTTTCGATAGAAAAAATATTTTTTGAAAATTTTCGCTTTTTCAACTAGAATGTCAAGACTATACAAATCATTGAAATTTTGATCCAAGTAAGTCAAAATATATACATAGAGGTCGCTTATGACTGAAACAAGTATAAATAAGCCAAAAATGATCAAATTTGACATTTTTCGATAGAAAAAACATTTTTTGAAAATTTTCGATTTTTCAACTAGAATATCATGACTTTACAAATCATTGAAATTTTGATCCAAGTAAGTCAAAATGTATACATAGAGGTCGTTTATGACTGGACTAAGTATAAATAAGCCAAAAATGATTAAATAAGACATTTTTCGATAGAAAAAACATTTTTTGAAAATCTTGGATTTTTAAACATGAGAGTCATGACTATACAAACCATTGTAATTTTGATCTAAGTAAGTCAAAATGTATACAAGGTGGTCGTTTATGACTGGACTAAGTATAAATAAGCCGAAAATGATCAAATTTGACATTTTTCGATAGAAAAAACATTTTTTGAAAATTTTCGATTTTTCAACATGAGAGTCATGACTATACAAAAAATTGAAATTTTGGTCCAAGTAAGTCAAAATGTATACATAGACATCCTTTTTGACTGGACTAAGTATAAATAAGCCAAAAATGATCAAATTTGACATTTTTCGATAGATAAAACATTTTTTGAAAATTTTCGATTTTTCAACTAGAATGTCATGACTATACAAATCATTGAAATTTTGAGACATTTTTCGATAGAAAAAACATATTTGTACAAGTCATTGAAACTTTGATCCAAGTAAGTCAAAATGTATACATAGAGTTCGTTTATGACTGGACTAAGTATAAATAAGCCAAAAATGATAAAATTTGACATTTTTCGATAGAAAAAATATTTTTTGAAAATTTTCGCTTTTTCAACTAGAATGTCAAGACTATACAAATCATTGAAATTTTGATCCAAGTAAGTCAAAATATATACATAGAGGTCGCTTATGACTGAAACAAGTATAAATAAGCCAAAAATGATCAAATTTGACATTTTTCGATAGAAAAAACATTTTTTGAAAATTTTCGATTTTTCAACTAGAATATCATGACTTTACAAATCATTGAAATTTTGATCCAAGTAAGTCAAAATGTATACATAGAGGTCGTTTATGACTGGACTAAGTATAAATAAGCCAAAAATGATTAAATAAGACATTTTTCGATAGAAAAAACATTTTTTGAAAATCTTGGATTTTTAAACATGAGAGTCATGACTATACAAACCATTGTAATTTTGATCTAAGTAAGTCAAAATGTATACAAGGTGGTCGTTTATGACTGGACTAAGTATAAATAAGCCGAAAATGATCAAATTTGACATTTTTCGATAGAAAAAACATTTTTTGAAAAATTTCGATTTTTCAACTTGAATGTCATGACTATACAAATCATTGAAATTTTGATCCAAGTAAGTCAAAATGTATACATAGAGGTCGTTTATGACTGGACTAAGTATAAATAAGCCAAAAATGATCAAATTTGACATTTTTCGATAGAAAAAACATTCCTGAAAATTTTCGATTTTTCAACATGAGAGTCATGACTATACAAATCATTGAAATTTTGATCCAAGTAAGTCAAAATGTATACATAGAGGTCCTATATGACTGGACTAAGTATAAATGAGCCAAAAATGATCAAATTTGACATTTTTCGATAGAAAAAACATTTTTTGAAAATTTTGGATTTTTCAACTAGAATGTCATGACTAATACAAATCATTGAAATTTTGATCCAAGTAAGTCAAAATGTATACATAGAGGTCGTTTATGACTGGACTAAGTATAAATAAGCCAAAAATGATCAAATTTGGCATTTTTCGATAGATAAAACATTTTTTGAAAATTTTCGATTTTTCAACTAGAATGTCATGACTATACAAATCATTGAAATTTTGAGACATTTTTCGATAGAAAAAACATTTTTTTGAAAATTTTCGATTTTTCAACATGAGAGTCATGACAATACAAATCATTGAAATTTTGATCCAAGTAAGTCAAAATGTATACAAAGAAGTCGTTTATGACTGGACTAAGTATAAATAAGCCAAAAATGATCAAATTTGACATTTTTCGATACAAAAAACATTTTTTGAAAATTATCGATTTTTTAACATGAGAGTCATGACTATACAAATCATTGAAATTTTTATCCAAGTAAGTCAAAATGTATACATAGAGGTCCATTATGACTGGACTAAGTAGAAATAAGCCAAAAATGATCAAATTTGACATTTTTCGATAGAAAAAACATTTTTTGAAAATTTCCGATTTTACAACTAGAATGTCATGACTTCACAAATCATTGAAATTTTGATCCAAGTAAGTCAAAAGGTATACATAGAGGTCCTTTATGACTGGACCAAGTATAAATAAGCCAAAAATGATCAAATTTGACATTTTTCGATAGAAAAAACATTTTTTGAAAATTTTCGATTTTTCAACATGAGAGTCATGACTTTACAAATCATTGAAATGTTGATCCAAGTAAATCAAAATGTAAACATAGAGGTCCTTTATGACTGGACATAGTATAAATAAGCCAGAAATGATCAAATTTGACATTTTTCGGTAGAAAAAACATTTTTTGAAAATTTTCGATTTTTCAACAAGAGAGTCATGACTATACAAATCATTGAAATTTTGATCCAAGTAAGTCAAAATGTATACATAGATGTCCTAAATGACTGGACTAAGTATAAATAAGCCAAAAATGATCAAATTTGACATTTTTCGATAGATAAAACATTTTTTGAAAATTTTCGAATTTTCAACATGAGAGTCATGACTATACAAATCATTGAAATTTTGATCCAAGTAAGTCAAAATGTATACATAGAGGTCGTTTATGACTGGACTAAGTATAAATAAGCCAAAAATGATCAAATTTGACATTTTTCGATAGAAAAAATCATTTTTTGAAAATTTTCGATTTTTCAACTAGAATGTCATGACTATACAAATCATTGAAACTTTGATCTAAGTAAGTCAAAATGTATACATAGAGGTCGTTTATGACTGGACTAAGTATAATTAAGCCAAAAATGATCAAATTTGACATTTTTCGAAAGAAAAAACATTTTTTGAAAATTTTCGATTTTACAACTTGAATGTCATGACTATACAAATCATTGAAATTTTGATCCAAGTAAGTCAAAATGTATACAAAGAGGTCCTCTATGACTGGACTAAGTATAAATAAGCAAAAATTATAAAATTTGACATTTTTCGATAGAAAAAAACATTTTTTGAAAATTTTCGATTTTTCAACATGAGAGTCATGACTATAAAAATCATTGAAATTTTGATCCAAGTAAGTGAAAATGTATACATAGAGGTCGTTTATGACTGGACTAAGTATAAATAAGCCAAAAATGATCAAATTTGACATTTTTCGATAGAAAAAACATTTTTTGAAAATTTTCGATTTTTCAACATGAGAGTCATGACTATACAAATCAATGAAATTTTGATCCAAGTAAGTCAAAATGTATACATAGCGGTCGTTTAGCACTGGACTAAGCATAAATAAGCCAAAAATGATCAAATTTGACATTTTTCGATAGAAAAAACATTTTTTGAAATATTTCGATTTTTCAACATGAGAGTCATGACTATACAAATCATTGAAATTTTGATCCAAGTAAGTCAAAATGTATACATAGAGGTCGCAAATGACTGGACTAAATATTAATAAGCCAAAAATGATCAAATTTGACAGTTTTCGATAGAAACAACATTTTTTGAAAATTTTCGATTTTTCAACATGAGAGTCATGACTATACAAATCAATGAAATTTTGATCCAAGTAAGTCAAAATGTATACATAGATGTCGTTTATGACTGGACTAAGTATAAATAAGCCAAAAATGATCAAATTTGACATTTTTCGATAGAAAAAATATTTTTTGAAAATTTTCGATTTTTCAACATGAGAGTCATGACTATACAAATCATTGAAACTTTGATCCAAGTAAGTCGAAATGTATACATAGAGGTCGTTTATGACTGGACTAAGTATAATTAAGCCAAAAATGATCAAATTTGACATTTTTCGATAGAAAAAACATTTTTTGAAAATTTTCGATTTTTCAACATGAGAGTCATGACTATACAAATCATTGAAATTTTGATCCAAGTAAGTCAAAATGTATACATAGCGGTCGTTTAGCACTGGACTAAGCATAAATAAGCCAAAAATGATCAAATTTGACATTTTTCGATAGAAAAAAACATTTTTTGAAATATTTCGATTTTTCAACATGAGAGTCATGACTATACAAATCAATGTAATTTTGATCCAAGTAAGTCAAAAAGTATACATAGGGGTCCTTTATGACTGGACTAGGTATAATTAAGCCAAAAATGATCAAATTTGACATTTTTCGATAGAAAAAATATTTTTTGAAAATTTTCGATTTTTCAACTAGAATGTCATGACTATACCAATCATTGAAATTTGTATCCAAGTAAGTCAAAATATATACATAGAGGTCGTTTATGACTGGACTAAGTATAAATAAGCCAAAAATGATCAAATTTGACAGTTTTCGATAGAAACAACATTTTTTGAAAATTTTCGATTTTTCAACATGAGAGTCATGACTATACAAATCATTGAAATTTTGATCCAAGTAAGTCAAAATGTATACATAGAGGTCGTTTATGACTGGACTAAGTATAAATAAGCCAAAAATGATCAAATTTGACATTTTTCGATAGAAAAAACATTTTTTGAAAATTTTCGATTTTTCAACATGAGAGTCATGACTATACAAATCATTGAAATTTTGATCCAAGTAAGTCAAAATGTATACAAAGAGGTCCTCTATGACTGGACTAAGTATAAATAAGCAAAAATTATAAAATTTGACATTTTTCGATAGAAAAAAACATTTTTTGAAAATTTTCGATTTTTCAACATGAGAGTCATGACTATAAAAATCATTGAAATTTTGATCCAAGTAAGTCAAAATGTATACATAGATGTCGTTTATGACTGGACTAAGTATAAATAAGCCAAAAATGATCAAATTTGACATTTTTCGATAGAAAAAATATTTTTTGAAAATTTTCGATTTTTCAACATGAGAGTCATGACTATACAAATCATTGAAACTTTGATCCAAGTAAGTCGAAATGTATACATAGAGGTCGTTTATGACTGGACTAAGTATAAATAAGCCAAAAATGATCAAATTTGACATTTTTCGATAGAAAAAACATTTTTTGAAAATTTTCGATTTTTCAACATGAGAGTCATGACTATACAAATCAATGAAATTTTGATCCAAGTAAGTCAAAATGTATACATAGCGGTCGTTTAGCACTGGACTAAGCATAAATAAGCCAAAAATGATCAAATTTGACATTTTTCGATAGAAAAAACATTTTTTGAAATATTTCGATTTTTCAACATGAGAGTCATGACTATACAAATCATTGAAATTTTGATCCAAGTAAGTCAAAATGTATACATAGAGGTCGCAAATGACTGGACTAAATATTAATAAGCCAAAAATGATCAAATTTGACAGTTTTCGATAGAAACAACATTTTTTGAAAATTTTCGATTTTTCAACATGAGAGTCATGACTATACAAATCAATGAAATTTTGATCCAAGTAAGTCAAAATGTATACATAGATGTCGTTTATGACTGGACTAAGTATAAATAAGCCAAAAATGATCAAATTTGACATTTTTCGATAGAAAAAATATTTTTTGAAAATTTTCGATTTTTCAACATGAGAGTCATGACTATACAAATCATTGAAATTTTGATCCAAGTAAGTCAAAATGTATACATAGAGGTCGTTTATGACTGGACTAAGTATAAATAAGCCAAAAATGATCAAATTTGACATTTTTCGATAGAAAAAAACATTTTTTGAAAATTTTCGATTTTTCAACATGAGAGTCATGACTATACAAATCAATGAAATTTTGATCCAAGTAAGTCAAAATGTATACATAGCGGTCGTTTAGCACTGGACTGAGCATAAATAAGCCAAAAATGATCAAATTTGACATTTTTCGATAGAAAAAACATTATTTGAAATATTTCGATTTTTCAACATGAGAGTCATGACTATACAAATCATTGTAATTTTGATCCAAGTAAGTCAAAAAGTATACATAGGGGTCCTTAATGACTGGACTAAGTATAATTAAGCCAAAAATGATCAATTTTGAAATTTTTCGATAGAAAAAATATTTTTTGAAAATTTTCGATTTTTCAACATGAGAGTCATGACTATACAAATCATTGAAATTTCGATCCAAGTAAGTCAAAATGTATACATAGATGTCGTTTTTGACTGGACTAAGTATAAATAAGCCAAAAATGATCAAATTTGACATTTTTCGATAGAAAAAACATTTTTTGAAATATTTCGATTTTTCAACATGAGAGTCATGACTATACAAATCATTGTAATTTTGATCCAAGTAAGTCAAAAAGTATACATAGGGGTCCTTTATGACTGGACTAGGTATAATTAAGCCAAAAATGATCAAATTTGACATTTTTCGATAGAAAAAATATTTTTTGAAAATTTTCGATTTTTCAACTAGAATGTCATGACTATACCAATCATTGAAATTTGTATCCAAGTAAGTCAAAATATATACATAGAGGTCGCTTATGACTGGACTAAGTATAAATAAGCCAAAAATGATCAAATTTGACAGTTTTCGATAGAAACAACATTTTTTGAAAATTTTCGATTTTTCAACATGAGAGTCATGACTATACAAATCATTGAAATTTTGATCCAAGTAAGTCAAAATGTATACATAGAGGTCGTTTATGACTGGACTAAGTATAAATAAGCCAAAAATGATCAAATTTGACATTTTTCGATAGAAAAAACATTTTTTGAAAATTTTCGATTTTTCAACATGAGAGTCATGACTATACAAATCAATGAAATTTTGATCCAAGTAAGTCAAAATGTATACATAGCGGTCGTTTAGCACTGGACTGAGCATAAATAAGCCAAAAATGATCAAATTTGACATTTTTCGATAGAAAAAAACATTATTTGAAATATTTCGATTTTTCAACATGAGAGTCATGACTATACAAATCATTGTAATTTTGATCCAAGTAAGTCAAAAAGTATACATAGGGGTCCTTAATGACTGGACTAAGTATAATTAAGCCAAAAATGATCAATTTTGACATTTTTCGATAGAAAAAATATTTTTTGAAAATTTTCGATTTTTCAACATGAGAGTCATGACTATACAAATCATTGAAATTTTGATCAAAGTAAGTCAAAATGTATACATAGAGGTCGCTTATGACTGGACTAAGTATAAATAAGCCAAAAATGATCAAATTTGACAGTTTTCGATAGAAACAACATTTTTTGAAAATTTTCGATTTTTCAACATGAGAGACATGACTATACAAATCAATGAAATTTTGATCCAAGTAAGTCAAAATGTATACATAGATGTCGTTTATGACTGGACTAAGTATAAATAAGCCAAAAATGATCAAATGTGACATTTTTCGATAGAAAAAACATTTTTTTAAAATTTTCGATTTTTCAACATGAGAGTCATGACTATACAAATCATTGAAATTTTGATTCAAGTAAGTCAAAATGTATACATAGAGGTCGTTTATGACTGAACTAAGTATAAATAAGCCAAAAATGATCAAATTTGACATTTTTCGATAGAAAAAACATTTTTTGAAAATTTTCGATTTTTCAACTAGAATGTCATGACTATACAAATCATTGAAACTTTGATCCAAGTAAGTCAAAATGTATACATAGAGGTCGTTTATGACTGGACTAATAAATTAAGCCAAAAATGATCAAATTTGACATTTTTCGATAGAAAAAACATTTTTTGAAAATTTTCGATTTTTCAACATGAGAGTCAAGACTATACAAATCATTGAAATTTTGATCCAAGTGAGTCAAAATGTATACATAGAGGTCCTTTATGACTGGACTAATAAATTAAGCCCAAAATGATCAAATTTGACATTTTTCGATAGAAAAAACATTTTTTGAAAATTTTCGATTTTCAACATGAGAGTCATGACTATACAAATCATTGAAATTCTTATCCAAGTAAGTCAAAATGTAAACATAGAGGTCGTTTATGACTGGACTAAGTATAAATAAGCCAAAAATGATCAAATTTGGCATTTTTCGATAGAAAAAACATTTTTTGAAAATTTTCGATTTTTCAACTAGAATGTCATGACTATACAAATCATTGAAATTTTGATCCAAGTAAGTCAAAATGTATACATAGAGGTCCTTTATGACTGGACTAAGTATAAATGAGCCAAAAATGATCAAATTTGACATTTTTCGATAGAAAAAACATTTTTTGAAAATTATGGATTTTTCAACTAGAATGTCATGACTATACAAATCATTGAAATTTTGAGACATTTTTCGATTGAAAAAACATTTTTTGAAAATTTTCGATTTTTCAATATGAGAGTCATGACAATACAAATCATTGAAATTTTGATCCAAGTAACTCAAAATGTATACAAAGAAGTCGTTTATGACTGGACTAAGTATAAATAGGCCAAAAATGATCAAATTTGACATTTTTCGAAACAAAAAACATTTTTTGAAAATTTTCGATTTTTCAACATGAGAGTCATGACTATACAAATCATTGAAATTTTGATCCAAGTAAGTCAAAATGTATACATAGAGTTCGTTTATGACTGGACTAAGTATAAATAAGCCAAAAATGATCAAATTTGACATTTTTCGATAGAAAAAATATTTTTGAAAATTTTCGATTTTTCAACTAGAATGTCATGACTATACAAATCATTGAAATTTTGATCCAAGTAAGTCAAAATATATACATAGAGGTCGCTTATGACTGGACTAAGTATAAATAAGCCAAAAATGATCAAATTTGACAGTTTTCTATCGAAAACAACATTTTTTGAAAATTTTCGATTTTTCAACTAGAATGTCATGACTATATAAATCATTGAAATTTCGATCCAAGTAAGTCAAAATGTATACATAGATGTCGTTTTTGACTGGACTAAGTATAAATAAGCCAAAAATGATCAAATTTGACATTTTTCGATAGAAAAAAACATTTTTTGAAAATTTTCGATTTTTCAACTAGAATGTCATGACTATACAAATCATTGAAATTTTGAACCAAGTAAGTAAAAATGTATACATAGAGGTCGTTTATGACTGGACTAAGTATAAATAAGCCAAAAATGATCAAATTTGACATTTTTCGATAGAAAAAACATTTTTTGAAAATTTTCGATTTTACAACTAGAATGTCATGACATACAAATCATTGAAACTTTGATCCAAGTAAGTCAAAATGTATACATAGAGGTCGTTTATGACTGGACTAAGTATAATTAAGCCAAAAATGATCAAATTTGACATTTTTCGATAGAAAAAAACATTTTTTGAAAATTTTCGATTTTTCAACATGAGAGTCATGACTATACAAATCATTTAAATTTTGATCCAAGTAAGTCAAAATGTATACATAGAGGTCGTTTATGACTGGACTAAGTATAAATAAGCCAAAAATAATCAAATTTGACATTTTTCGATAGAAAAAACATTTTTTGAAAATTTTCGATTTTTTAACTAGAATGTCATGACTATACAAATCATTGAAATTTTGAGACATTTTTCGATAGAAAAAACATTTTTTGAAAATTTGCGATTTTACAACTAGAATGTCATGACTATACAAATCATTGAAACTTTGATCCAAGTAAGTCAAAATGTATACATAGAGGTCGTTTATGACTGGACTAAGTATAATTAGAGCCAAAAATGATCAAATTGACATTTTTCGATAGAAAAAACATTTTTTGAAAATTTTCGATTTTTCAACATGAGAGTCATGACTATACAAATCATTGAAATTTTGATCAAAGTAAGTCAAAATGTATACATAGAGGTCGCTTATGACTGGACTAAGTATAAATAAGCCAAAAATGATCAAATTTGACAGTTTTCGATAGAAACAACATTTTTTGAAAATTTTCGATTTTTCAACATGAGAGACATGACTATACAAATCAATGAAATTTTGATCCAAGTAAGTCAAAATGTATACATAGATGTCGTTTATGACTGGACTAAGTATAAATAAGCCAAAAATGATCAAATGTGACATTTTTCGATAGAAAAAACATTTTTTTAAAATTTTCGATTTTTCAACATGAGAGTCATGACTATACAAATCATTGAAATTTTGATTCAAGTAAGTCAAAATGTATACATAGAGGTCGTTTATGACTGAACTAAGTATAAATAAGCCAAAAATGATCAAATTTGACATTTTTCGATAGAAAAAACATTTTTTGAAAATTTTCGATTTTTCAACTAGAATGTCATGACTATACAAATCATTGAAATTTTGAACCAAGTAAGTCAAAATGTGTACATGGAGGTCGTTTATGACTGGACTAAGTATAAATAAGCCAAAAATGATCAAATTTGACATTATTCGATAGAAAAAAAATTTTTTGAAAATTTTCGATTTTACAACTAGAATGTCATGACTATACAAATCATTGAAACTTTGATCCAAGTAAGTCAAAATGTATACATAGAGGTCGTTTATGACTGGACTAATAAATTAAGCCAAAAATGATCAAATTTGACATTTTTCGATAGAAAAAACATTTTTTGAAAATTTTCGATTTTTCAACATGAGAGTCAAGACTATACAAATCATTGAAATTTTGATCCAAGTAAGTTAAAATGTATACATAGAGGTCGTTTATGACTGGACTAAGTATAAATAAGCCAAAAATGATCAAATTTGACATTTTTCGATAGAAAAAACATTTTTTGAAAATCTTCGATTTTTCAACATGAGAGTCATGACTATCCAAATCATTGAAATTTTGATCCAAGTGAGTCAAAATGTATACATAGAGGTCCTTTATGACTGGACTAATAAATTAAGCCCAAAATGATCAAATTTGACATTTTTCGATAGAAAAAACATTTTTTGAAAATTTTCGATTTTCAACATGAGAGTCATGACTATACAAATCATTGAAATTCTTATCCAAGTAAGTCAAAATGTAAACATAGAGGTCGTTTATGACTGGACTAAGTATAAATAAGCCAAAAATGATCAAATTTGACATTTTTCGATAGAAAAAACATTTTTTGAAAATTTTCGATTTTTCAACTAGAATGTCATGACTATACAAATCATTGAAATTTTGATCCAAGTAAGTCAAAATGTATACATAGAGGTCCTTTATGACTGGACTAAGTATAAATGAGCCAAAAATGATCAAATTTGACATTTTTCGATAGAAAAAACATTTTTTGAAAATTATGGATTTTTCAACTAGAATGTCATGACTATACAAATCATTGAAATTTTGAGACATTTTTCGATTGAAAAAACATTTTTTGAAAATTTTCGATTTTTCAATATGAGAGTCATGACAATACAAATCATTGAAATTTTGATCCAAGTAACTCAAAATGTATACAAAGAAGTCGTTTATGACTGGACTAAGTATAAATAGGCCAAAAATGATCAAATTTGACATTTTTCGAAACAAAAAACATTTTTTGAAAATTTTCGATTTTTCAACATGAGAGTCATGACTATACAAATCATTGAAATTTTGATCCAAGTAAGTCAAAATGTATACATAGAGTTCGTTTATGACTGGACTAAGTATAAATAAGCCAAAAATGATCAAATTTGACATTTTTCGATAGAAAAAATATTTTTTGAAAATTTTCGATTTTTCAACTAGAATGTCATGACTATACAAATCATTGAAATTTTGATCCAAGTAAGTCAAAATATATACATAGAGGTCGCTTATGACTGGACTAAGTATAAATAAGCCAAAAATGATCAAATTTGACAGTTTTCGATAGAAACAACATTTTTTGAAAATTTTCGATTTTTCAACTAGAATGTCATGACTATATAAATCATTGAAATTTCGATCCAAGTAAGTCAAAATGTATACATAGATGTCGTTTTTGACTGGACTAAGTATAAATAAGCCAAAAATGATCAAATTTGACATTTTTCGATAGAAAAAACATTTTTTGAAAATTTTCGATTTTTCAACTAGAATGTCATGACTATACAAATCATTGAAATTTTGAACCAAGTAAGTAAAAATGTATACATAGAGGTCGTTTATGACTGGACTAAGTATAAATAAGCCAAAAATGATCAAATTTGACATTTTTCGATAGAAAAAAACATTTTTTGAAAATTTTCGATTTTACAACTAGAATGTCATGACATACAAATCATTGAAACTTTGATCCAAGTAAGTCAAAATGTATACATAGAGGTCGTTTATGACTGGACTAAGTATAATTAAGCCAAAAATGATCAAATTTGACATTTTTCGATAGAAAAAACATTTTTTGAAAATTTTCGATTTTTCAACATGAGAGTCATGACTATACAAATCATTTAAATTTTGATCCAAGTAAGTCAAAATGTATACATAGAGGTCGTTTATGACTGGACTAAGTATAAATAAGCCAAAAATAATCAAATTTGACATTTTTCGATAGAAAAAACATTTTTTGAAAATTTTCGATTTTTTAACTAGAATGTCATGACTATACAAATCATTGAAATTTTGAGACATTTTTCGATAGAAAAAACATTTTTTGAAAATTTGCGATTTTACAACTAGAATGTCATGACTATACAAATCATTGAAACTTTGATCCAAGTAAGTCAAAATGTATACATAGAGGTCGTTTATGACTGGACTAAGTATAATTAAGCCAAAAATGATCAAATTTGACATTTTTCGATAGAAAAAACATTTTTTGAAAATTTTCGATTTTTCAACATGAGAGTCATGACTATACAAATCAATGAAATTTTGATCCAAGTAAGTCAAAATGTATACATAGCGGTCGCTTAGCACTGGACTAAGCATAAATAAGCCAAAAATGATCAAATTTGACATTTTTCGATAGAAAAAACATTTTTTGAAATATTTCGATTTTTCAACATGAGAGTCATGACTATACAAATCATTGAAATTATGATCCAAGTAAGTCAAAAAGTATACATAGAGGTCCTTTATGACTGGACTAAGTATAAATAAGCCAAAAATGATCAAATTTGACATTTTTCGATAGAAAAAACATTTTTTGAAAATTTTCGATTTTTCAACATGAGAGTCATGACTATACAAATCATTGAAATTTTGATCCAAGTAAGTCAAAATGTATACATAGAGGTCCTTTATGACTGGACTAAGTATAAATAAGCCAAAAATGATAAAATTTGACATTTTTTGATAGAAAAAACATTTTTTGAAAATTTTCGATTTTTCAACTAGAATGTCATGACTATACAAATCATTGAAATTTTGATCCAAGTAAATCAAAATGTATACATAGAGGTCGTTTATGACTGGACTAAGTATAAATAAGCCAAAAATGATCAAATTTGACATTTTTCGATAGAAAAAAACATTTTTTGAAAATTTTCGATTTTTCAACATGAGAGTCATGACTATACAAATCATTAAAATTTTGATCCAAGTAAGTCAAAATGTATACATAGAGGTCCTTTATGACTGGACTAAGTATAAATAAGCCAAAAATGATCAAATTTGACATTTTTCGATAGAAAAAACATTTTTTGAAAATTTTCCATTTTTCAACATGAGAGTCATGACTATACAAATCAATGAAATTTTGATCGAAGTAAGTCAAAATGTATACATAGCGGTCGCTTAGCACTGGACTAAGCATAAATAAGCCAAAAATGATCAAATTTGACATTTTTCGATAGAAAAAACATTTTTTGAAATATTTCGATTTTCAACATGAGAGTCATGACTATACAAATCATTGAAATTTTGATCCAAGTAAGTCAAAATGTATACATAGAGGTCGTTTATGACTGGACTAAGTATAAATAAGCCAAAAATGATCAAATTTGACATTTTTCGGTAGAAAAAACATTTTTTGAAAATTTTCGATTTTTCAACTAGAATGTCATGACTATACAAATCATTGAAATTTTGATCCAAGTAAGTCAAAATGTATACATAGAGGTCGTTTATGACTGGACTAAGTACAAATAAGCCAAAAATGATCAAATTTGACATTTTTCGATAGAAAAAACATTTTTTGAAAATTTTCGATTTTTCAACATGAGAGTCATGACTATACAAATCATTGAAATTTTGATCCAAGTATGTCAAAATGTATACATAGAGGTCGTTTATGACTGGACTAAGTATAAATAAGCCAAAAATGATCAAATTTGACATTTTTCGATAGAAAAAACATTTTTTGAAAATTTTCGATTTTTCAACATGAGAGTCATGACTATACAAATCATTGAAATTTTGATCCAAGTTAGTCAAAATGTATACATAGAGGTCGTTTATGACTGGACTAAGTATAAATAAGCCAAAAATGATCAAATTTGACATTTTTCGATAGAAAAAACATTTTTTGAAAATTTTCGATTTTTCAACATGAGAGTCATGACTATACAAATAATTGAAATTTTGATCCAAGTAAGTCAAAATGTATACATAGAGGTCGTTTATGACTGGACTAAGTATAAATAAGCCACAAATGATCAAATTTGACATTTTTCGATAGAAAAAACATTTTTTGAAAATTTTCGATTTTACAACTAGAATGTCATGACTATACAAATCATTGAAACTTTGATCCAAGTAAGTCAAAATGTATACATAGAGGTCGTTTATGACTGGACTAAGTATAAATAAGCCAAAAATGATCAAATTTGACATTTTTCGATAGAAAAAATATTTTTTGAAAATTTTCGATTTTTCAACATGAGAGTCATGACTATACAAATCATTGAAACTTTGATCCAAGTAAGTCGAAATGTATACATAGAGGTCGTTTATGACTGGACTAAGTATAATTAAGCCAAAAATGATCAAATTTGACATTTTTCGATAGAAAAAACATTTTTTGAAAATTTTCGATTTTTCAACATGAGAGTCATGACTATACAAATCATTGAAATTTTGATCCAAGTAAGTCAAAATGTATACAAAGCGGTCGTTTAGCACTGGACTAAGCATAAATAAGCCAAAAATGATCAAATTTGACATTTTTCGATAGAAAAAACATTTTTTGAAATATTTCGATTTTTCAACATGAGAGTCATGACTATACAAATCATTGAAATTTTGATCCAAGTAAGTCAAAATGTATACATAGAGGTCGCAAATGACTGGACTAAATATTAATAAGCCAAAAATGATCAAATTTGACAGTTTTCGATAGAAACAACATTTTTTGAAAATTTTCGATTTTTCAACATGAGAGTCATGACTATACAAATCAATGAAATTTTGATCCAAGTAAGTAAAAATGTATACATAGATGTCGTTTATGACTGGACTAAGTATAAATAAGCCAAAAATGATCAAATTTGACATTTTTCGATAGAAAAAATATTTTTTGAAAATTTTCGATTTTTCAACATGAGAGTCATGACTATACAAATCATTTAAACTTTGATCCAAGTAAGTCGAAATGTATACATAGAGGTCGTTTATGACTGGACTAAGTATAATTAAGCCAAAAATGATCAAATTTGACATTTTTCGATAGAAAAAACATTTTTTGATAATTTTCGATTTTTCAACATGAGAGTCATGACTATACAAATCATTGTAATTTTGATCCAAGTAAGTCAAAAAGTATACATAGGGGTCCTTTATGACTGGACTAGGTATAATTAAGCCAAAAATGATCAAATTTGACATTTTTCGATAGAAAAAATATTTTTTGAAAATTTTCGATTTTTCAACTAGAATGTCATGACTATACCAATCATTGAAATTTGTATCCAAGTAAGTCAAAATATATACATAGAGGTCGCTTATGACTGGACTAAGTATAAATAAGCCAAAAATGATCAAATTTTACAGTTTTCGATAGAAACAACATTTTTTGAAAATTTTCGATTTTTCAACTAGAATGTCATGACTATACAAATCATTGAAATTTTGATCCAAGTAAGTCAAAATGTATACATAGATGTCGTTTATGACTGGACTAAGTATAAATAAGCCAAAAATGATCAAATTTGACATTTTTCGATAGATAAAACATTTTTTGAAAATTTTCGAATTTTCAACATGAGAGTCATGACTATACAAATCATTGTAATTTTGATCCAAGTAAGTCAAAAAGTATACATAGGGGTATTTAATGACTGGACTAAGTATAATTAAGCCAAAAATGATCAATTTTGACATTTTTCGATAGAAAAAATATTTTTTGAAAATTTTCGATTTTTCAACATCAGAGTCATGACTATACAAATCATTGAAATTTTGATTAAAGTAAGTCCAAATGTATACATAGAGGTCGCTTATGACTGGACTAAGTATAAATAAGCCAAAAATGATCAAATTTGACAGTTTTCGATAGAAACAACATTTTTTGAAAATTTTCGATTTTTCAACATGAGAGAAATGACTATACAAATCAATGAAATTTTGATCCAAGTAAGTCAAAATGTATACATAGATGTCGTTTATGACTGGACTAAGTATAAATAAGCCAAAAATGATCAAATGTGACATTTTTCGATAGAAAAAACATTTTTTGAAAATTTTCGATTTTTCAACATGAGAGTCATGACTATACAAATCATTGAAATTTTGATAAAAGTAAGTCAAAATGTATACATAGAGGTCGTTTATGACTGAACTAAGTATAAATAAGCCAAAAATGATCAAATTTGACATTTTTCGATAGAAAAAACATTTTTTGAAAATTTTCGATTTTTCAACTAGAATGTCATGACTATACAAATCATTGAAATTTTGAACCAAGTAAGTCAAAATGTATACATAGAGGTCGTTTATGACTGGACTAAGTATAAATAAGCCAAAAATGATCAAATTTGACATTATTCGATAGAAAAAAAATTTTTTGAAAATTTTCGATTTTACAACTAGAATGTCATGACTATACAAATCATTGAAACTTTGATCCAAGTAAGTCAAAATGTATACATAGAGGTCGTTTATGACTGGACTAATAAATTAAGCCAAAAATGATCAAATTTGACATTTTTCGATAGAAAAAACATTTTTTGAAAATTTTCGATTTTTCAACATGAGAGTCAAGACTATACAAATCATTGAAATTTTGATCCAAGTAAGTTAAAATGTATACATAGAGGTCGTTTATGACTGGACTAAGTATAAATAAGCCAAAAATGATCAAATTTGACATTTTTCGATAGAAAAAACATTTTTTGAAAATCTTCGATTTTTCAACATGAGAGTCATGACTATCCAAATCATTGAAATTTTGATCCAAGTGAGTCAAAATGTATACATAGAGGTCCTTTATGACTGGACTAATAAATTAAGCCCAAAATGATCAAATTTGACATTTTTCGATAGAAAAAACATTTTTTGAAAATTTTCGATTTTCAACATGAGAGTCATGACTATACAAATCATTGAAATTCTTATCCAAGTAAGTCAAAATGTAAACATAGAGGTCGTTTATGACTGGACTAAGTATAAATAAGCCAAAAATGATCAAATTTGACATTTTTCGATAGAAAAAACATTTTTTGAAAATTTTGGATTTTTCAACTAGAATGTCATGACTATACAAATCATTGAAATTTTGATCCAAGTAAGTCAAAATGTATACATAGAGGTCCTTTATGACTGGACTAAGTATAAATGAGCCAAAAATGATCAAATTTGACATTTTTCGATAGAAAAAACATTTTTTGAAAATTTTGGATTTTTCAACTAGAATGTCATGACTATACAAATCATTGAAATTTTGAGACATTTTTCGATAGAAAAAACATTTTTTGAAAATTTTCGATTTTCAACATGAGAGTCATGACTATACAAATCATTGAAATTCTTATCCAAGTAAGTCAAAATGTAAACATAGAGGTCGTTTATGACTGGACTAAGTATAAATAAGCCAAAAATGATCAAATTTGACATTTTTCGATACAAAAAACATTTTTTGAAAATTTTCGATTTTTCAACATGAGAGTCATGACTATACAAATCATTGAAATTTTGATCCAAGTAAGTCAAAATGTATACATAGAGTTCGTTTATGACTGGACTAAGTATAAATAAGCCAAAAATGATCAAATTTGACATTTTTCGATAGAAAAAATATTTTTTGAAAATTTTCGATTTTTCAACTAGAATGTCATGACTATACAAATCAATGAAATTTTGATCGAAGTAAGTCAAAATGTATACATAGCGGTCGCTTAGCACTGGACTAAGCATAAATAAGCCAAAAATGATCAAATTTGACATTTTTCGATAGAAAAAACATTTTTTGAAATATTTCGATTTTCAACATGAGAGTCATGACTATACAAATCATTGAAATTTTGATCCAAGTAAGTCAAAATGTATACATAGAGGTCGTTTATGACTGGACTAAGTATAAATAAGCCAAAAATGATCAAATTTGACATTTTTCGGTAGAAAAAACATTTTTTGAAAATTTTCGATTTTTCAACTAGAATGTCATGACTATACAAATCATTGAAATTTTGATCCAAGTAAGTCAAAATGTATACATAGAGGTCGTTTATGACTGGACTAAGTACAAATAAGCCAAAAATGATCAAATTTGACATTTTTCGATAGAAAAAACATTTTTTGAAAAATTTCGATTTTTCAACATGAGAGTCATGACTATACAAATCATTGAAATTTTGATCCAAGTATGTCAAAATGTATACATAGAGGTCGTTTATGACTGGACTAAGTATAAATAAGCCAAAAATGATCAAATTTGACATTTTTCGATAGAAAAAACATTTTTTGAAAATTTTCGATTTTTCAACATGAGAGTCATGACTATACAAATCATTGAAATTTTGATCCAAGTTAGTCAAAATGTATACATAGAGGTCGTTTATGACTGGACTAGGTATAAATAAGCCAAAAATGATCAAATTTGACATTTTTCGATAGAAAAAACATTTTTTGAAAATTTTCGATTTTTCAACATGAGAGTCATGACTATACAAATCATTGAAATTTTGATCCAAGTAAGTCAAAATGTATACATAGAGGTCGTTTATGACTGGACTAAGTATAAATAAGCCACAAATGATCAAATTTGACATTTTTCGATAGAAAAAACATTTTTTGAAAATTTTCGATTTTACAACTAGAATGTCATGACTATACAAATCATTGAAACTTTGATCCAAGTAAGTCAAAATGTATACATAGAGGTCGTTTATGACTGGACTAAGTATAAATAAGCCAAAAATGATCAAATTTGACATTTTTCGATAGAAAAAATATTTTTTGAAAATTTTCGATTTTTCAACATGAGAGTCATGACTATACAAATCATTGAAACTTTGATCCAAGTAAGTCGAAATGTATACATAGAGGTCGTTTATGACTGGACTAAGTATAATTAAGCCAAAAATGATCAAATTTGACATTTTTCGATAGAAAAAACATTTTTTGAAAATTTTCGATTTTTCAACATGAGTGTCATGACTATACAAATCATTGAAATTTTGATCCAAGTAAGTCAAAATGTATACATAGCGGTCGTTTAGCACTGGACTAAGCATAAATAAGCCAAAAATGATCAAATTTGACATTTTTCGATAGAAAAAACATTTTTTGAAATATTTCGATTTTTCAACATGAGAGTCATGACTATACAAATCATTGAAATTTTGATCCAAGTAAGTCAAAATGTATACATAGAGGTCGCAAATGACTGGACTAAATATTAATAAGCCAAAAATGATCAAATTTGACAGTTTTCGATAGAAACAACATTTTTTGAAAATTTTCGATTTTTCAACATGAGAGTCATGACTATACAAATCAATGAAATTTTGATCCAAGTAAGTAAAAATGTATACATAGATGTCGTTTATGACTGGACTAAGTATAAATAAGCCAAAAATGATCAAATTTGACATTTTTCGATAGAAAAAATATTTTTTGAAAATTTTCGATTTTTCAACATGAGAGTCATGACTATACAAATCATTGAAACTTTGATCCAAGTAAGTCGAAATGTATACATAGAGGTCGTTTATGACTGGACTAAGTATAATTAAGCCAAAAATGATCAAATTTGACATTTTTCGATAGAAAAAACATTTTTTGATAATTTTCGATTTTTCAACATGAGAGTCATGACTATACAAATCATTGAAATTTTGATCCAAGTAAGTCAAAATGTATACATAGCGGTCGTTTAGCACTGGACTAAGCATAAATAAGCCAAAAATGATCAAATTTGACATTTTTCGATAGATAAAACATTTTTTGAAAATTTTCGAATTTTCAACATGAGAGTCATGACTATACAAATCATTGAAATTTTGATCCAAGTAAGTCAAAATGTATACATAGCGGTCGTTTAGCACTTGACTGAGCATAAATAAGCCAAAAATGATCAAATTTGACATTTTTCGATAGAAAAAACATTATTTGAAATATTTCGATTTTTCAACATGAGAGTCATGACTATACAAATCATTGTAATTTTGATCCAAGTAAGTCAAAAAGTATACATAGGGGTCCTTAATGACTGGACTAAGTATAATTAAGCCAAAAATGATCAATTTTGACATTTTTCGATAGAAAAAATATTTTTTGAAAATTTTCGATTTTTCAACATGAGGGTCATGACTATACAAATCATTGAAATTTTGATTAAAGTAAGTCAAAATGTATACATAGAGGTCGCTTATGACTGGACTAAGTATAAATAAGCCAAAAATGATCAAATTTGACAGTTTTCGATAGAAACAACATTTTTTGAAAATTTTCGATTTTTCAACATGAGAGACATGACTATACAAATCAATGAAATTTTGATCCAAGTAAGTCAAAATGTATACATAGATGTCGTTTATGACTGGACTAAGTATAAATAAGCCAAAAATGATCAAATGTGACATTTTTCGATAGAAAAAACATTTTTTGAAAAATTTCGATTTTTCAACATGAGAGTCATGACTATACAAATCATTGAAATTTTGATAAAAGTAAGTCAAAATGTATACATAGAGGTCGTTTATCACTGAACTAAGTATAAATAAGCCAAAAATGATCAAATTTGACATTTTTCGATAGAAAAAACATTTTTTGAAAATTTTCGATTTTTCAACTAGAATGTCATGACTATACAAATCATTGAAATTTTGAACCAAGTAAGTCAAAATGTATACATAGAGGTCGTTTATGACTGGACTAAGTATAAATAAGCCAAAAATGATCAAATTTGACATTATTCGATAGAAAAAAAATTTTCTGAAAATTTTCGATTTTACAACTAGAATGTCATGACTATACAAATCATTGAAACTTTGATCCAAGTAAGTCAAAATGTATACATAGAGGTCGTTTATGACTGGACAAATAAATTAAGCCAAAAATGATCAAATTTGACATTTTTCGATAGAAAAAACATTTTTTGAAAATTTTCGATTTTTCAACATGAGAGTCAAGACTATACAAATCATTGAAATTTTGATCCAAGTAAGTTAAAATGTATACATAGAGGTCGTTTATGACTGGACTAAGTATGAATAAGCCAAAAATGATCAAATTTGACATTTTTCGATAGAAAAAACATTTTTTGAAAATCTTCGATTTTTCAACATGAGAGTCATGACTATCCAAATCATTGAAATTTTGATCCAAGTGAGTCAAAATGTATACATAGAGGTCCTTTATGACTGGACTAATAAATTAAGCCCAAAATGATCAAATTTGACATTTTTCGATAGAAAAAACATTTTTTGAAAATTTTCGATTTTCAACATGAGAGTCATGACTATACAAATCATTGAAATTCTTATCCAAGTAAGTCAAAATGTAAACATAGAGGTCGTTTATGACTGGACTAAGTATAAATAAGCCAAAAATGATCAAATTTGACATTTTTCGATAGAAAAAACATTTTTTGAAAATTTTCGATTTTTCAACTAGAATGTCATGACTATACAAATCATTGAAATTTTGATCCAAGTAAGTCAAAATGTATACATAGAGGTCCTTTATGACTGGACTAAGTATAAATGAGCCAAAAATGATCAAATTTGACATTTTTCGATAGAAAAAACATTTTTTGAAAATTTTGGATTTTTCAACTAGAATGTCATGACTATACAAATCATTGAAATTTTGAGACATTTTTCGATAGAAAAAACATTTTTTGAAAATTTTCGATTTTTCAATATGAGAGTCATGACAATACAAATCATTGAAATTTTGATCCAAGTAACTCAAAATGTATACAAAGAAGTCGTTTATGACTGGACTAAGTATAAATAAGCCAAAAATGATCAAATTTGACATTTTTCGATACAAAAAACATTTTTTGAAAATTTTCGATTTTTCAACATGAGAGTCATGACTATACAAATCATTGAAATTTTGATCCAAGTAAGTCAAAATGTATACATAGAGTTCGTTTATGACTGGACTAAGTATAAATAAGCCAAAAATGATCAAATTTGACATTTTTCGATAGAAAAAATATTTTTTGAAAATTTTCGATTTTTCAACTAGAATGTCATGACTATACAAATCATTGAAATTTTGATCCAAGTAAGTCAAAATATATACAAAGAGGTCGCTTATGACTGGACTAAGTATAAATAAGCCAAAAATGATCAAATTTGACAGTTTTCGATAGAAACAACATTTTTTGAAAATTTTCGATTTTTCAACTAGAATGTCATGACTATATAAATCATTTAAATTTCGATCCAAGTAAGTCAAAATGTATACATAGATGTCGTTTTTGACTGGACTAAGTATAAATAAGCCAAAAATGATCAAATTTGACATTTTTCGATAGAAAAAACATTTTTTGAAAATTTTCGATTTTACAACTAGAATGTCATGACATACAAATCATTGAAACTTTGATCCAAGTAGGTCAAAATGTATACAAAGAGGTCGTTTATGATTGGACTAAGTATAAATAAGTCAAAAATAATCAAATTTGACATTTTTCGATAGAAAAAACATTTTTTGAAAATTTTCGATTTTTTAACTAGAATGTCATGACTATACAAATCATTGAAATTTTGAGACATTTTTCGATAGAAAAAACATTTTTTGAAAATTTGCGATTTTTCAACATGAGAGTCATGACAATACAAATCATTGAAATTTTGATCCAAGTAAGTCAAAATGTATACAAAGAAGTCGTTTATGACGGGACTAAGTATAAATAAGCCAATAATGATCAAATTTGACATTTTTCGATACAAAAAACATTTTTTGAAAATTTTCGATTTTTCAACATGAGAGTCATGGCTATACAAATCATTGAAATTTTGATCCAAGTAAGTCAAAATGTATACATAGAGGTCGCTTATGACTGGACTAAGTATAAATAAGAAAAAAATGATCAAATTTGACGGTTTTCGATAGAAACAACATTTTTTGAAAACTTTCGATTTTTCAACTAGAATGTCATGACTATACAAATCATTGAAATTTTAATTCAAGTAAGTCAAAATGTATACATAGATGTCGTTTATGACTGGACTAAGTATAAATAAGCCAAAAATGATCAAATTTGACATTTTTCGATAGAAAAAACATTTTTTGAAAATTTTCGATTTTTCAACATGAGAGTCATGACTATACAAATCATTGAAATTTTGATCCAAGTAAGTCAAAATGTATACATAGAGGTCGTTTATGACTGGACTAAGTATAATTAAGCCAAAAATGATCAAATTTGACATTTTTCGATAGAAAAAACATTTTTTGAAAATTTTCGATTTTTCAACATGATTGTCATGACTATACAAATCATTGAAATTTTGATCCAAGTAAGTCAAAATGTATACATAGCGGTCGTTTAGCACTGGACTAAGCATAAATAAGCCAAAAATGATCAAATTTGACATTTTTCGATAGAAAAAACATTTTTTGAAATATTTCGATTTTCAACATGAGAGTCATGACTATACAAATCATTGTAATTTTGATCAAAGTAAGTCAAAATGTATACATAGAGGTCCTTTTTGACTGGACTAAGTATAAATAAGCCAAAAATGATCAAATTTGACATTTTTTGATAGAAAAAACATTTTTTGAGAATTTTCGATTTTTCAACTAGAATGTCATGACTATACAAATCATTGAAATTTTGATCCAAGTAAGTCAAAATGTATACATAGAGGTCGTTTATGACTGGACTAAGTATAAATAAGCCAAAAATGATCAAATTTGACATTTTTCGATAGAAAAAACATTTTTTGAAAATTTTCGATTTTTCAACATGAGAGTCATGACTATACAAATCATTAAAATTTTGATCCAAGTAAGTAAAAATGTATACATAGAGGTCGTTTATGACTGGACTAAGTATAAATAAGCCAAAAATGATCAAATTTGACATTTTTCGATAGAAAAAACATTTTTTGAAAATTTTCGATTTTTCAACATGAGAGTCATGACTATACAAATCAATGAAATTTTGATCCAAGTAAGTCAAAATGTATACATAGCGGTCGCTTAGCACTGGACTAAGCATAAATAAGCCAAAAATGATCAAATTTGACATTTTTCGATAGAAAAAACATTTTTTGAAATATTTCGATTTTTCAACATGAGAGTCATGACTATACAAATCATTGAAATTTTGATCCAAGTAAGTCAAAATGTATACATAGAGGTCGTTTATGACTGGACTAAGTATAAATAAGCCAAAAATAATCAAATTTGACATTTTTCGATAGAAAAAACATTTTTTGAGAATTTTCGATTTTTTAACTAGAATGTCATGACTATACAAATCATTGAAATTTTGAGACATTTTTCGATAGAAAATCCATTTTTTGAAAATTTGCGATTTTTCAACATGAGAGTCATGACAATACAAATCATTAAAATTTTGATCCAAGTAAGTCAAAATGTATACATAGAGGTCCTTTATGACTGGACTAAGTATAAATAAGCCAAAAATGATCAAATTTGACATTTTTCGATAGAAAAAACATTTTTTGAAAATTTTCGATTTTTCAACATGAGAGTCATGACTATACAAATCAATGAAATTTTGATCCAAGTAAGTCAAAATGTATACATAGCGGTCGCTTAGCACTGGACTAAGCATTAATAAGCCAAAAATGATCAAATTTGACATTTTTCGATAGAAAAAACATTTTTTGAAATATTTCGATTTTTCAACATGAGAGTCATGACTATACAAATCATTGCAATTTTGATCCAAGTAAGTCAAAATGTATACAAAGAAGTCGTTTATGACGGGACTAAGTATAAATAAGCCAATAATGATCAAATTTGACATTTTTCGATACAAAAAACATTTTTTGAAAATTTTCCCTTTTTCAACATGAGAGTCATGGCTATACAAATCATTGAAATTTTGATCCAAGTAAGTCAAAATGTATACATAGAGGTCGCTTATGACTGGACTAAGTATAAATAAGAAAAAAATGATCAAATTTGACGGTTTTCGATAGAAACAACATTTTTTGAAAATTTTCGATTTTTCAACTAGAATGTCATGACTATACAAATCATTGAAATTTTGATCCAAGTAAGTCAAAATGTATACATAGAGGTCGTTTATGACTGGACTAAGTATAAATAAGCCAAAAATGATCAAATTTGACATTTTTCGATAGAAAAAACATTTTTTGAATATTTTCGATTTTTCAACATGAGAGTCATGACTATACAAATCATTGAAATTTTGATCCAAGTAGGTCAAAATGTATACATAGAGGTCGTTTATGACTGGACTAAGTATAAATAAGTCAAAAATAATCAAATTTGACATTTTTCGATAGAAAAAACATTTTTTGAAAATTTTCGATTTTTTAACTAGAATGTCATGACTATACAAATCATTGAAATTTTGAGACATTTTTCGATAGAAAAAACATTTTTTGAAAATTTGCGATTTTTCAACATGAGAGTCATGACAATACAAATCATTGAAATTTTGATCCAAGTAAGTCAAAATGTATACAAAGAAGTCGTTTATGACGGGACTAAGTATAAATAAGCCAATAATGATCAAATTTGACATTTTTCGATACAAAAAACATTTTTTGAAAATTTTCGATTTTTCAACATGAGAGTCATGGCTATACAAATCATTGAAATTTTGATCCAAGTAAGTCAAAATGTATACATAGAGGTCGCTTATGACTGGACTAAGTATAAATAAGAAAAAAATGATCAAATTTGACGGTTTTCGATAGAAACAACATTTTTTGAAAACTTTCGATTTTTCAACTAGAATGTCATGACTATACAAATCATTGAAATTTTAATTCAAGTAAGTCAAAATGTATACATAGATGTCGTTTATGACTGGACTAAGTATAAATAAGCCAAAAATGATCAAATTTGACATTTTTCGATAGAAAAAACATTTTTTGAAAATTTTCGATTTTTCAACATGAGAGTCATGACTATACAAATCATTGAAATTTTGATCCAAGTAAGTCAAAATGTATACATAGAGGTCGTTTATGACTGGACTAAGTATAATTAAGCCAAAAATGATCAAATTTGACATTTTTCGATAGAAAAAACATTTTTTGAAAATTTTCGATTTTTCAACATGATTGTCATGACTATACAAATCATTGAAATTTTGATCCAAGTAAGTCAAAATGTATACATAGCGGTCGTTTAGCACTGGACTAAGCATAAATAAGCCAAAAATGATCAAATTTGACATTTTTCGATAGAAAAAACATTTTTTGAAATATTTCGATTTTCAACATGAGAGTCATGACTATACAAATCATTGTAATTTTGATCAAAGTAAGTCAAAATGTATACATAGAGGTCCTTTTTGACTGGACTAAGTATAAATAAGCCAAAAATGATCAAATTTGACATTTTTTGATAGAAAAAACATTTTTTGAGAATTTTCGATTTTTCAACTAGAATGTCATGACTATACAAATCATTGAAATTTTGATCCAAGTAAGTCAAAATGTATACATAGAGGTCGTTTATGACTGGACTAAGTATAAATAAGCCAAAAATGATCAAATTTGACATTTTTCGATAGAAAAAACATTTTTTGAAAATTTTCGATTTTTCAACATGAGAGTCATGACTATACAAATCATTAAAATTTTGATCCAAGTAAGTAAAAATGTATACATAGAGGTCGTTTATGACTGGACTAAGTATAAATAAGCCAAAAATGATCAAATTTGACATTTTTCGATAGAAAAAACATTTTTTGAAAATTTTCGATTTTTCAACATGAGAGTCATGACTATACAAATCAATGAAATTTTGATCCAAGTAAGTCAAAATGTATACATAGCGGTCGCTTAGCACTGGACTAAGCATAAATAAGCCAAAAATGATCAAATTTGACATTTTTCGATAGAAAAAACATTTTTTGAAATATTTCGATTTTTCAACATGAGAGTCATGACTATACAAATCATTGAAATTTTGATCCAAGTAAGTCAAAATGTATACATAGAGGTCGTTTATGACTGGACTAAGTATAAATAAGCCAAAAATAATCAAATTTGACATTTTTCGATAGAAAAAACATTTTTTGAGAATTTTCGATTTTTTAACTAGAATGTCATGACTATACAAATCATTGAAATTTTGAGACATTTTTCGATAGAAAATCCATTTTTTGAAAATTTGCGATTTTTCAACATGAGAGTCATGACAATACAAATCATTAAAATTTTGATCCAAGTAAGTCAAAATGTATACATAGAGGTCCTTTATGACTGGACTAAGTATAAATAAGCCAAAAATGATCAAATTTGACATTTTTCGATAGAAAAAACATTTTTTGAAAATTTTCGATTTTTCAACATGAGAGTCATGACTATACAAATCAATGAAATTTTGATCCAAGTAAGTCAAAATGTATACATAGCGGTCGCTTAGCACTGGACTAAGCATTAATAAGCCAAAAATGATCAAATTTGACATTTTTCGATAGAAAAAACATTTTTTGAAATATTTCGATTTTTCAACATGAGAGTCATGACTATACAAATCATTGAAATTTTGATCCAAGTAAGTCAAAATGTATACAAAGAAGTCGTTTATGACGGGACTAAGTATAAATAAGCCAATAATGATCAAATTTGACATTTTTCGATACAAAAAACATTTTTTGAAAATTTTCCCTTTTTCAACATGAGAGTCATGGCTATACAAATCATTGAAATTTTGATCCAAGTAAGTCAAAATGTATACATAGAGGTCGCTTATGACTGGACTAAGTATAAATAAGAAAAAAATGATCAAATTTGACGGTTTTCGATAGAAACAACATTTTTTGAAAATTTTCGATTTTTCAACTAGAATGTCATGACTATACAAATCATTGAAATTTTGATCCAAGTAAGTCAAAATGTATACATAGAGGTCGTTTATGACTGGACTAAGTATAAATAAGCCAAAAATGATCAAATTTGACATTTTTCGATAGAAAAAACATTTTTTGAAATATTTCGATTTTCAACATGAGAGTCATGACTATACAAATCATTGAAATTTTGATCCAAGTAAGTCAAAATGTATACATAGAGGTCGTTTATGACTGGACTAAGTATAAATAAGCCAAAAATGATCAAATTTGACATTTTTCGGTAGAAAAAACATTTTTTGAAAATTTTCGATTTTTCAACTAGAATGTCATGACTATACAAATCATTGAAATTTTGATCCAAGTAAGTCAAAATGTATACATAGAGGTCGTTTATGACTGGACTAAGTACAAATAAGCCAAAAATGATCAAATTTGACATTTTTCGATAGAAAAAACATTTTTTGAAAATTTTCGATTTTTCAACATGAGAGTCATGACTATACAAATCATTGAAATTTTGATCCAAGTATGTCAAAATGTATACATAGAGGTCTTTTATGACTGGACTAAGTATAAATAAGCCAAAAATGATCAAATTTGACATTTTTCGATAGAAAAAACATTTTTTGAAAATTTTCGATTTTTCAACATGAGAGTCATGACTATACAAATCATTGAAATTTTGATCCAAGTTAGTCAAAATGTATACATAGAGGTCGTTTATGACTGGACTAAGTATAAATAAGCCAATAATGATCAAATTTGACATTTTTCGATAGAAAAAACATTTTTTGAAAATTTTCGATTTTTCAACATGAGAGTCATGACTATACAAATCATTAAAATTTTGATCCAAGTAAGTCAAAATGTATACATAGAGGTCCTTTATGACTGGACTAAGTATAAATAAGCCAAAAATGATCAAATTTGACATTTTTCGATAGAAAAAACATTTTTTGAAAATTTTCGATTTTTCAACATGAGAGTCATGACTATACAAATCAATGAAATTTTGATCCAAGTAAGTCAAAATGTATACATAGCGGTCGCTTAGCACTGGACTAAGCATTAATAAGCCAAAAATGATCAAATTTGACATTTTTCGATAGAAAAAACATTTTTTGAAATATTTCGATTTTTCAACATGAGAGTCATGACTATACAAATCATTAAAATTTTGATCCAAGTAAATCAAAATGTATACATAGAGGTCCTTTATGACTGGACTAAGTATAAATAAGCCAAAAATGATCAAATTTGACATTTTTCGATAGAAAAAACATTTTTTGAAAATTTTCGATTTTTCAACATGAGAGTCATGACTATACAAATCAATGAAATTTTGATCCAAGTAAGTCAAAATGTATACATAGCGGTCGCTTAGCACTGGACTAAGCATTAATAAGCCAAAAATGATCAAATTTGACATTTTTCGATAGAAAAAACATTTTTTGAAATATTTCGATTTTTCAACATGAGAGTCATGACTATACAAATCATTGAAATTTTGATCCAAGTAAGTCAAAATGTATACAAAGAAGTCGTTTATGACGGGACTAAGTATAAATAAGCCAATAATGATCAAATTTGACATTTTTCGATACAAAAAACATTTTTTGAAAATTTTCGATTTTTCAACATGAGAGTCATGGCTATACAAATCATTGAAATTTTGATCCAAGTAAGTCAAAATGTATACATAGAGGTCGCTTATGACTGGACTAAGTATAAATAAGAAAAAAATGATCAAATTTGACGGTTTTCGATAGAAACAACATTTTTTGAAAATTTTCGATTTTTCAACTAGAATGTCATGACTATACAAATCATTGAAATTTTGATCCAAGTAAGTTAAAATGTATACATAGAGGTCGTTTATGACTGGACTAAGTATAAATAAGGCAAAAATGATCAAATTTGACATTTTTCGATAGAAAAAACATTTTTTGAAAATCTTCGATTTTTCAACATGAGAGTCATGACTATCCAAATCATTGAAATTTTGATCCAAGTGAGTCAAAATGTATACATAGAGGTCCTTTATGACTGGACTAATAAATTAAGCCCAAAATGATCAAATTTGACATTTTTCGATAGAAAAAACATTTTTTGAAAATTTTCGATTTTCAACATGAGAGTCATGACTATACAAATCATTGAAATTCTTATCCAAGTAAGTCAAAATGTAAACATAGAGGTCGCTTATGACTGGACTAAGTATAAATAAGCCAAAAATGATCAAATTTGACAGTTTTCGATAGAAACAACATTTTTTGAAAATTTTCGATTTTTCAACATGAGAGACATGACTATACAAATCAATGAAATTTTGATCCAAGTAAGTCAAAATGTATACATAGATGTCGTTTATGACTGGACTAAGTATAAATAAGCCAAAAATGATCAAATGTGACATTTTTCGATAGAAAAAACATTTTTTGAAAATTTTCGATTTTCAACATGAGAGTCATGACTATACAAATCATTGAAATTCTTATCCAAGTAAGTCAAAATGTAAACATAGAGGTCGCTTATGACTGGACTAAGTATAAATAAGCCAAAAATGATCAAATTTGACAGTTTTCGATAGAAACAACATTTTTTGAAAATTTTCGATTTTTCAACATGAGAGACATGACTATACAAATCATTGAAATTTTGATAAAAGTAAGTCAAAATGTATACATAGAGGTCGTTTTTGACTGAACTAAGTATAAATAAGCCAAAAATGATCAAATTTGACATTTTTCGATAGAAAAAACATTTTTTGAAAATTTTCGATTTTTCAACTAGAATGTCATGACTATACAAATCATTGAAATTTTGAACCAAGTAAGTCAAAATGTATACATAGAGGTCGTTTATGACTGGACTAAGTATAAATAAGCCAAAAATGATCAAATTTGACATTATTCGATAGAAAAAAAATTTTTTGAAAATTTTCGATTTTACAACTAGAATGTCATGACTATACAAATCATTGAAACTTTGATCCAAGTAAGTCAAAATGTATACATAGAGGTCGTTTATGACTGGACTAATAAATTAAGCCAAAAATGATCAAATTTGACATTTTTCGATAGAAAAAACATTTTTTGAAAATTTTCGATTTTTCAACATGAGAGTCAAGACTATACAAATCATTGAAATTTTGATCTAAGTAAGTTAAAATGTATACATAGAGGTCGTTTATGACTGGACTAAGTATAAATAAGGCAAAAATGATCAAATTTGACATTTTTCGATAGAAAAAACATTTTTTGAAAATCTTCGATTTTTCAACATGAGAGTCATGACTATCCAAATCATTGAAATTTTGATCCAAGTGAGTCAAAATGTATACATAGAGGTCCTTTATGACTGGACTAATAAATTAAGCCCAAAATGATCAAATTTGACATTTTTCGATAGAAAAAACATTTTTTGAAAATTTTCGATTTTCAACATGAGAGTCATGACTATACAAATCATTGAAATTCTTATCCAAGTAAGTCAAAATGTAAACATAGAGGTCGTTTATGACTGGACTAAGTATAAATAAGCCAAAAATGATCAAATTTGACATTTTTCGATAGAAAAAACATTTTTTGAAAATTTTCGATTTTTCAACTAGAATGTCATGACTATACAAATCATTGAAATTTTGATCCAAGTAAGTCAAAATGTATACATAGAGGTCCTTTATGACTGGACTAAGTATAAATGAGCCAAAAATGATCAAATTTGACATTTTTCGATAGAAAAAACATTTTTTGAAAATTTTGGATTTTTCAACTAGAATGTCATGACTATACAAATCATTGAAATTTTGAGACATTTTTCGATAGAAAAAACATTTTTTGAAAATTTTCGATTTTTCAATATGAGAGTCATGACAATACAAATCATTGAAATTTTGATCCAAGTAACTCAAAATGTATACAAAGAAGTCGTTTATGACTGGACTAAGTATAAATAAGCCAAAAATGATCAAATTTGACATTTTTCGATACAAAAAACATTTTTTGAAAATTTTCGATTTTTCAACATGAGAGTCGTGACTATACAAATCATTGAAATTTTGATCCAAGTAAGTCAAAATGTATACATAGAGTTCGTTTATGACTGGACTAAGTATAAATAAGCCAAAAATGATCAAATTTGACATTTTTCGATAGAAAAAATATTTTTTGAAAATTTTCGATTTTTCAACTAGAATGTCATGACTATACAATTCATTGAAATTTTGATCCAAGTAAGTCAAAATATATACAACGAGGTCGCTTATGACTGGACTAAGTATAAATAAGCCAAAAATGATCAAATTTGACAGTTTTCGATAGAAACAACATTTTTTGAAAATTTTCGATTTTTCAACTAGAATGTCATGACTATATAAATCATTTAAATTTCGATCCAAGTAAGTCAAAATGTATACATAGATGTCGTTTTTGACTGGACTAAGTATAAATAAGCCAAAAATGATCAAATTTGACATTTTTCGATAGAAAAAACATTTTTTGAAAATTTTCGATTTTTCAACTAGAATGTCATGACTATACAAATCATTGAAATTTTGAACCAAGTAAGTAAAAATGTATACAGAAAGGTCGTTTATGACTGGACTAAGTATAAATAAGCCAAAAATGATCAAATTTGACATTTTTCGATAGAAAAAACATTTTTTGAAAATTTTCGATTTTTCAACATGAGAGTCATGACTATACAAATCATTAAAATTTTGATCCAAGTAAGTCAAAATGTATACATAGAGGTCCTTTATGACTGGACTAAGTATAAATAAGCCAAAAATGATCAAATTTGACATTTTTCGATAGAAAAAACATTTTTTGAAAATTTTCGATTTTTCAACATGAGAGTCATGACTATACAAATCATTGAAATTTTGATCCAAGTAAGTCAAAATGTATACATAGAGGTCGTTTATGACTGGACTAAGTATAAATAAGCCAAAAATAATCAAATTTGACATTTTTCGATAGAAAAAACATTTTTTGAAAATTTTCGATTTTTTAACTAGAATGTCATGACTATACAAATCATTGAAATTTTGAGACATTTTTCGATAGAAAAAACATTTTTTGAAAATTTGCGATTTTTCAACATGAGAGTCATGACAATACAAATCATTGAAATTTTGATCCAAGTAAGTCAAAATGTATACAAAGAAGTCGTTTATGACGGGACTAAGTATAAATAAGCCAATAATGATCAAATTTGACATTTTTCGATACAAAAAACATTTTTTGAAAATTTTCGATTTTTCAACATGAGAGTCATGGCTATACAAATCATTGAAATTTTGATCCAAGTAAGTCAAAATGTATACATAGAGGTCGCTTATGACTGGACTAAGTATAAATAAGAAAAAAATGATCAAATTTGAAGGTTTTCGATAGAAACAACATTTTTTGAAAATTTTCGATTTTTCAACTAGAAAGTCATGACTATACAAATCATTGAAATTTTAATTCAAGTAAGTCAAAATGTATACATAGATGTCGTTTATGACTGGACTAAGTATAAATAAGCCAAAAATGATCAAATTTGACATTTTTCGATAGAAAAAACATTTTTTGAAAATTTTCGATTTTTCAACATGAGAGTCATGACTATACAAATCATTGAAATTTTGATCCAAGTAAGTCAAAATGTATACATAGAGGTCGTTTATGACTGGACTAAGTATAATTAAGCCAAAAATGATCAAATTTTACATTTTTCGATAGAAAAAACATTTTTTGAAAATTTTCGATTTTTCAACATGAGAGTCATGACTATACAAATTATTGAAATTTTGAACCAAGTAAGTAAAAATGTATACATTGAGGTCGTTTATGACTGGACTAAGTATAAATAAGCCAAAAATGATCAAATTTGACATTTTTCGATAGAAAAAACATTTTTTGAAAATTTTCGATTTTACAACTAGAATGTCATGACATACAAATCATTGAAACTTTGATCCAAGTAAGTCAAAATGTATACATAGAGGTCGTTTATGACTGGACTAAGTATAATTAAGCAAAAAATGATCAAATTTGACATTTTTCGATAGAAAAAACATTTTTTGAAAATTTTCGATTTTTCAACATGAGAGTCATGACTATACAAATCATTGAAATTTTGATCCAAGTAAGTCAAAATGTATACATAGAGGTCGTTTATGACTGGACTAAGTATAAATAAGCCAAAAATAATCAAATTTGACATTTTTCGATAGAAAAAACATTTTTTGAAAATTTTCGATTTTTTAACTAGAATGTCATGACTATACAAACCATTGAAATTTTGAGACATTTTTCGATAGAAAAAACATTTTTTGAAAATTTTCGATTTTACAACTAGAATGTCATGACATACAAATCATTGAAACTTTGATCCAAGTAAGTCAAAATGTATACATAGCGGTCGCTTAGCACTGGACTAAGCATAAATAAGCCAAAAATGATCAAATTTGACATTTTTCGATAGAAAAAACATTTTTTGAAATATTTCGATTTTTCAACATGAGAGTCATGACTATACAAATCATTGAAATTATGATCCTAGTAAGTCAAAAAGTATACATAGAGGTCCTTTATGACTGGACTAAGTATAAATAAGCCAAAAATGATCAAATTTGACATTTTTCGATAGAAAAAACATTTTTTGAAAATTTTCGATTTTTCAACATGAGAGTCATGACTATACAAATCATTGAAATTTTGATCCAAGTAAGTCAAAATGTATACATAGAGGTCCTTTATGACTGGACTAAGTATAAATAAGCCAAAAATGATCAAATTTGACATTTTTTGATAGAAAAAACATTTTTTGAAAATTTTCGATTTTTCAACTAGAATGTCATGACTATACAAATCATTGAAATTTTGATCCAAGTAAGTCAAAATGTATACATAGAGGTCGTTTATGACTGGACTAAGTATAAATAAGCCAAAAATGATCAAATTTGACATTTTTCGATAGAAAAAACATTTTTTGAAAATTTTCGATTTTTCAACATGAGAGTCATGACTATACAAATCATTAAAATTTTGATCCAAGTAAGTCAAAATGTATACATAGAGGTCCTTTATGACTGGACTAAGTATAAATAAGCCAAAAATGATCAAATTTGACATTTTTCGATAGAAAAAACATTTTTTGAAAATTTTCGATTTTTCAACATGAGAGTCATGACTATACAAATCAATGAAATTTTGATCGAAGTAAGTCAAAATGTATACATAGCGGTCGCTTAGCACTGGACTAAGCATAAATAAGCCAAAAATGATCAAATTTGACATTTTTCGATAGAAAAAACATTTTTTGAAATATTTCGATTTTCAACATGAGAGTCATGACTATACAAATCATTGAAATTTTGATCCAAGTAAGTCAAAATGTATACATAGAGGTCGTTTATGACTGGACTAAGTATAAATAAGCCAAAAATGATCAAATTTGACATTTTTCGGTAGAAAAAACATTTTTTGAAAATTTTCGATTTTTCAACTAGAATGTCATGACTATACAAATCATTGAAATTTTGATCCAAGTAAGTCAAAATGTATACATAGAGGTCGTTTATGACTGGACTAAGTACAAATAAGCCAAAAATGATCAAATTTGACATTTTTCGATAGAAAAAACATTTTTTGAAAATTTTCGATTTTTCAACATGAGAGTCATGACTATACAAATCATTGAAATTTTGATCCAAGTATGTTAAAATGTATACATAGAGGTCGTTTATGACTGGACTAAGTATAAATAAGCCAAAAATGATCAAATTTGACATTTTTCGATAGAAAAAACATTTTTTGAAAATTTTCGATTTTTCAACATGAGAGTCATGACTATACAAATCATTGAAATTTTGATCCAAGTTAGTCAAAATGTATACATAGAGGTCGTTTATGACTGGACTAAGTATAAATAAGCCAAAAATGATCAAATTTGACATTTTTCGATAGAAAAAACATTTTTTGAAAATTTTCGATTTTTCAACATGAGAGTCATGACTATACAAATCATTGAAATTTTGATCCAAGTAAGTCAAAAAATATACATAGAGGTCGTTTATGACTGGACTAAGTATAAATAAGCCAAAAATGATCAAATTTGACATTCTTCGATAGAAAAAACATTTTTTGAAAATTTTCGATTTTACAACTAGAATGTCATGACTATACAAATCATTGAAACTTTGATCCAAGTAAGTCAAAATGTATACATAGAGGTCGTTTATGACTGGACTAAGTATAATTAAGCCAAAAATGATCAAATTTGACATTTTTCGATAGAAAAAACATTTTTTGAAAATTTTTGATTTTTCAACATGAGAGTCATGACTATACAAATCATTGAAATTTTGATCCAAGTAAGTCAAAATGTATACATAGCGGTCGTTTAGCACTGGACTAAGCATAAATAAGCCAAAAATGATCAAATTTGACATTTTTCGATAGAAAAAACATTTTTTGAAATATTTCGATTTTCAACATGAGAGTCATGACTATACAAATCATTGTAATTTTGATCAAAGTAAGTCAAAATGTATACATAGAGGTCCTTTTTGACTGGACTAAGTATAAATAAGCCAAAAATGATCAAATTTGACATTTTTTGATAGAAAAAACATTTTTTGAGAATTTTCGATTTTTCAACTAGAATGTCCTGACTATACAAATCATTGAAATTTTGATCCAAGTAAGTCAAAATGTATACATAGAGGTCGTTTATGACTGGACTAAGTATAAATAAGCCAAAAATGATCAAATTTGACATTTTTCGATAGAAAAAACATTTTTTGAAAATTTTCGATTTTTCAACATGAGAGTCATGACTATACAAATCATTAAAATTTTGATCCAAGTAAGTCAAAATGTATACATAGAGGTCCTTTATGACTGGACTAAGTATAAATAAGCCAAAAATGATCAAATTTGACATTTTTCGATAGAAAAAACATTTTTTGAAAATTTTCGATTTTTCAACATGAGAGTCATGACTATACAAATCAATGAAATTTTGATCGAAGTAAGTCAAAATGTATACATAGCGGTCGCTTAGCACTGGACTAAGCATAAATAAGCCAAAAATGATCAAATTTGACATTTTTCGATAGAAAAAACATTTTTTGAAATATTTCGATTTTCAACATGAGAGTCATGACTATACAAATCATTGAAATTTTGATCCAAGTAAGTCAAAATGTATACATAGAGGTCGTTTATGACTGGACTAAGTATAAATAAGCCAAAAATGATCAAATTTGACATTTTTCGGTAGAAAAAACATTTTTTGAAAATTTTCGATTTTTCAACTAGAATGTCATGACTATACAAATCATTGAAATTTTGATCCAAGTAAGTCAAAATGTATACATAGAGGTCGTTTATGACTGGACTAAGTACAAATAAGCCAAAAATGATCAAATTTGACATTTTTCGATAGAAAAAACATTTTTTGAAAATTTTCGATTTTTCAACATGAGAGTCATGACTATACAAATCATTGAAATTTTGATCCAAGTATGTTAAAATGTATACATAGAGGTCGTTTATGACTGGACTAAGTATAAATAAGCCAAAAATGATCAAATTTGACATTTTTCGATAGAAAAAACATTTTTTGAAAATTTTCGATTTTTCAACATGAGAGTCATGACTATACAAATCATTGAAATTTTGATCCAAGTTAGTCAAAATGTATACATAGAGGTCGTTTATGACTGGACTAAGTATAAATAAGCCAAAAATGATCAAATTTGACATTTTTCGATAGAAAAAACATTTTTTGAAAATTTTCGATTTTTCAACATGAGAGTCATGACTATACAAATCATTGAAATTTTGATCCAAGTAAGTCAAAAAATATACATAGAGGTCGTTTATGACTGGACTAAGTATAAATAAGCCAAAAATGATCAAATTTGACATTCTTCGATAGAAAAAACATTTTTTGAAAATTTTCGATTTTACAACTAGAATGTCATGACTATACAAATCATTGAAACTTTGATCCAAGTAAGTCAAAATGTATACATAGAGGTCGTTTATGACTGGACTAAGTATAATTAAGCCAAAAATGATCAAATTTGACATTTTTCGATAGAAAAAACATTTTTTGAAAATTTTTGATTTTTCAACATGAGAGTCATGACTATACAAATCATTGAAATTTTGATCCAAGTAAGTCAAAATGTATACATAGCGGTCGTTTAGCACTGGACTAAGCATAAATAAGCCAAAAATGATCAAATTTGACATTTTTCGATAGAAAAAACATTTTTTGAAATATTTCGATTTTCAACATGAGAGTCATGACTATACAAATCATTGTAATTTTGATCAAAGTAAGTCAAAATGTATACATAGAGGTCCTTTTTGACTGGACTAAGTATAAATAAGCCAAAAATGATCAAATTTGACATTTTTTGATAGAAAAAACATTTTTTGAGAATTTTCGATTTTTCAACTAGAATGTCCTGACTATACAAATCATTAAAATTTGATCCAAGTAAGTCAAAATGTATACATAGAGGTCGTTTATGACTGGACTAAGTATAAATAAGCCAAAAATGATCAAATTTGACATTTTTCGATAGAAAAAAAATTTTTTGAAAATTTTCGATTTTTCAACATGAGAGTCATGACTATACAAATCATTGAAATTTTGATCCAAGTAAGTCAAAATGTATACATAGCGGTCGTTTAGCACTGGACTAAGCATAAATAAGCCAAAAATGATCAAATTTGACATTTTTCGATAGAAAAAAACATTTTTTGAAATATTTCGATTTTCAACATGAGAGTCATGACTATACAAATCATTGTAATTTTGATCAAAGTAAGTCAAAATGTATACATAAAGGTCCTTTTTGACTGGACTAAGTATAAATAAGCCAAAAATGATCAAATTTGACATTTTTTGATAGAAAAAAACATTTTTTGAGAATTTTCGATTTTTCAACTAGAATGTCATGACTATACAAATCATTGAAATTTTGATCCAAGTAAGTCAAAATGTATACATAGAGGTCGTTTATGACTGGACTAAGTATAAATAAGCCAAAAATGATCAAATTTGACATTTTTCGATAGAAAAAACATTTTTTGAAAATTTTCGATTTTTCAACATGAGAGTCATGACTATACAAATCATTAAAATTTTGATCCAAGTAAGTCAAAATGTATACACAGAGGTCCTTTATGACTGGACTAAGTATAAATAAGCCAAAAATGATCAAATTTGACATATTTCGATAGAAAAAACATTTTTTGAAAATTTTCGATTTTTCAACATGAGAGTCATGACTATACAAATCAATGAAATTTTGATCCAAGTAAGTCAAAATGTATACATAGCGGTCGCTTAGCACTGGACTAAGCATAAATAAGCCAAAAATGATCAAATTTGACATTTTTCGATAGAAAAAACATTTTTTGAAATATTTCGATTTTTCAACATGAGAGTCATGACTATACAAATCATTGAAATTTTGATCCAAGTAAGTCAAAATGTATACATAGAGGTCGTTTATGACTGGACTAAGTATAAATAAGCCAAAAATAATCAAATTTGACATTTTTCGATAGAAAAAACATTTTTTGAAAATTTTCGATTTTTTAACTAGAATGTCATGACTATACAAATCATTGAAATTTTGAGACATTTTTCGATAGAAAAAACATTTTTTGAAAATTTGCGATTTTTCAACATGAGAGTCATGACAATACAAACCATTAAAATTTTGATCCAAGTAAGTCAAAATGTATACATAGAGGTCCTTTATGACTGGACTAAGTATAAATAAGCCAAAAATGATCAAATTTGACATTTTTCGATAGAAAAAACATTTTTTGAAAATTTTCGATTTTTTAACATGAGAGTCATGACTATACAAATCAATGAAATTTTGATCCAAGTAAGTCAAAATGTATACATAGCGGTCGCTTAGCACTGGACTAAGCATTAATAAGCCAAAAATGATCAAATTTGACATTTTTCGATAGAAAAAACATTTTTTGAAATATTTCGATTTTTCAACATGAGAGTCATGACTATACAAATCATTGAAATTTTGATCCAAGTAAGTCAAAATGTATACATAGAAGTCGTTTATGACGGGACTAAGTATAAATAAGCCAATAATGATCAAATTTGACATTTTTCGATACAAAAAACATTTTTTGAAAATTTTCGATTTTTCAACATGAGAGTCATGGCTATACAAATCATTGAAATTTTGATCCAAGTAAGTCAAAATGTATACATAGAGGTCGCTTATGACTGGACTAAGTATTAATAAGAAAAAAATGATCAAATTTGACGGTTTTCGATAGAAACAACATTTTTTGAAAATTTTCGATTTTTCAACTAGAATGTCATGACTATACAAATCATTGAAATTTTGATCCAAGTAAGTCAAAATGTATACATAGAGGTCGTTTATGACTGGACTAAGTATAAATAAGCCAAAAATGATCAAATTTGACATTTTTCGATAGAAAAAAACATTTTTTGAAAATTTTCGATTTTTCAACATGAGAGTCATGACTATACAAATCATTAAAATTTTGATCCAAGTAAGTCAAAATGTATACATAGAGGTCCTTTATGACTGGACTAAGTATAAATAAGCCAAAAATGATCAAATTTGACATTTTTCGATAGAAAAAACATTTTTTGAAAATTTTCGATTTTTCAACATGAGAGTCATGACTATACAAATCAATGAAATTTTGATCGAAGTAAGTCAAAATGTATACATAGCGGTCGCTTAGCACTGGACTAAGCATAAATAAGCAAAAAATGATCAAATTTGACATTTTTCGATAGAAAAAACATTTTTTGAAATATTTCGATTTTCAACATGAGAGTCATGACTATACAAATCATTGAAATTTTGATCCAAGTAAGTCAAAATGTATACATAGAAGTCGTTTATGACTGGACTAAGTATAAATAAGCCAAAAATGATCAAATTTGACATTTTTCGGTAGAACAAACATTTTTTGAAAATTTTCGATTTTTCAACTAGAATGTCATGACTATACAAATCATTGAAATTTTGATCCAAGTAAGTCAAAATGTATACATAGAGGTCGTTTATGACTGGACTAAGTACAAATAAGCCAAAAATGATCAAATTTGACATTTTTCGATAGAAAAAACATTTTTTGAAAATTTTCGATTTTTCAACATGAGAGTCATGACTATACAAATCATTGAAATTTTGATCCAAGTATGTCAAAATGTATACATAGAGGTCGTTTATGACTGGACTAAGTATAAATAAGCCAAAAATGATCAAATTTGACATTTTTCGATAGAAAAAACATTTTTTGAAAATTTTCGATTTTTCAACATGAGAGTCATGACTATACAAATCATTGAAATTTTGATCCAAGTTAGTCAAAATGTATACATAGAGGTCGTTTATGACTGGACTAAGTATAAATAAGCCAAAAATGATCAAATTTGACATTTTTCGATAGAAAAAACATTTTTTGAAAATTTTCGATTTTTCAACATGAGAGTCATGACTATACAAATTATTGAAATTTTGATCCAAGTAAGTCAAAATGTATACATAGAGGTCGTTTATGACTGGACTAAGTATAATTAAGCCAAAAATGATCAAATTTGACATTTTTCGATAGAAAAAACATTTTTTGAAAATTTTCGATTTTTCAACATGAGAGTCATGACTATACAAATCATTGAAATTTTGATCCAAGTAAGTCAAAATGTATACATAGAGGTCGTTTATGACTGGACTAAGTATAATTAAGCCAAAAATGATCAAATTTCACATTTTTCGATAGAAAAAACATTTTTTGAAAATTTTCGATTTTTCAACATGAGAGTCATGACTATACAAATCATTGAAATTTTGATCCAAGTAAGTCAAAATGTATACATAGAGGTCCTTTTTGACTGGACTAAGTATAAATAAGCCAAAAATGATCAAATTTGACATTTTTTGATAGAAAAACATTTTTTGAGAATTTTCGATTTTTCAACTAGAATGTCTTGACTATACAAATCATTGAAATTTTGATCCAAGTAAGTCAAAATGTATACATAGAGGTCGTTTATGACTGGACTAAGTATAAATAAGCCAAAAATGATCAAATTTGACATTTTTCGATAGAAAAAACATTTTTTGAAAATTTTCGATTTTTCAACATGAGAGTCATGACTATACAAATCATTAAAATTTTGATCCAAGTAAGTCAAAATGTATACATAGAGGTCCTTTATGACTGGACTAAGTATAAATAAGCCAAAAATGATCAAATTTGACATTTTTCGATAGAAAAAACATTTTTTGAAAATTTTCGATTTTTCAACATGAGAGTCATGACTATACAAATCAATGAAATTTTGATCCAAGTAAGTCAAAATGTATACATAGCGGTCGCTTAGCACTGGACTAAGCATAAATAAGCCAAAAATGATCAAATTTGACATTTTTCGATAGAAAAAACATTTTTTGAAATATTTCGATTTTTCAACATGAGAGTCATGACTATACAAATCATTGAAATTTTGATCCAAGTAAGTCAAAATGTATACATAGAGGTCGTTTATGACTGGACTAAGTATAAATAAGCCAAAAATAATCAAATTTGACATTTTTCGATAGAAAAAACATTTTTTGAAAATTTTCGATTTTTTAACTAGAATGTCATGACTATACAAATCATTGAAATTTTGAGACATTTTTCGATAGAAAAAACATTTTTTGAAAATTTGCGTTTTTTCAACATGAGAGTCATGACAATACAAATCATTAAAATTTTGATCCAAGTAAGTCAAAATGTATACATAGAGGTCCTTTATGACTGGACTAAGTATAAATAAGCCAAAAATGATCAAATTTGACATTTTTCGATAGAAAAAACATTTTTTGAAAATTTTCGATTTTTCAACATGAGAGTCATGACTATACAAATCAATGAAATTTTGATCCAAGTAAGTCAAAATGTATACATAGCGGTCGCTTAGCACTGGACTAAGCATTAATAAGCCAAAAATGATCAAATTTGACATTTTTCGATAGAAAAAACATTTTTTGAAATATTTCGATTTTTCAACATGAGAGTCATGACTATACAAATCATTGAAATTTTGATCCAAGTAAGTCAAAATGTATACATAGAGGTCGCTTATGACTGGACTAAGTATAAATAAGAAAAAAATGATCAAATTTGACGGTTTTCGATAGAAACAACATTTTTTGAAAATTTTCGATTTTTCTACTAGAATGTCATGACTATACAAATCATTGAAATTTTGATTCAAGTAAGTCAAAATGTATACATAGATGTCGTTTATGACTGGACTAAGTATAAATAAGCCAAAAATGATCAAATTTGACATTTTTCGATAGAAAAAACATTTTTTGAAAATTTTCGATTTTTCAACATGAGAGTCATGACTATACAAATCATTGAAATTTTGATCCAAGTAAGTCAAAATGTATACATAGAGGTCGTTTATGACTGGACTAAGTATAATTAAGCCAAAAATGATCAAATTTTACATTTTTCGATAGAAAAAACATTTTTTGAAAATTTTCGATTTTTCAACATGAGAGTCATGACTATACAAATCATTGAAATTTTGAACCAAGTAAGTAAAAATGTATACATAGAGGTCGTTTATGACTGGACTAAGTATAAATAAGCCGAAAATGATCAAATTTGACAATTTTCGATAGAAAAAACATTTTTTGAAAATTTTCGATTTTACAACTAGAATGTCATGACATACAAATCATTGAAACTTTGATCCAAGTAAGTCAAAATGTATACATAGAGGTCGTTTATGACTGGACTAAGTATAATTAAGCCAAAAATGATCAAATTTGACATTTTTCGATAGAAAAAACATTTTTTGAAAATTTTCGATTTTTCAACATGAGAGTCATGACTATACAAATCATTGAAATTTTGATCCAAGTAAGTCAAAATGTATACATAGAGGTCGTTTATGACTGGACTAAGTATAAATAAGCCAAAAATAATCAAATTTGACATTTTTCGATAGAAAAAACATTTTTTGAAAATTTTCGATTTTTTAACTAGAATGTCATGACTATAGAAATCATTGAAATTTTGAGACATTTTTCGATAGAAAAAACATTTTTTGAAAATTTGCGATTTTACAACTAGAATGTCATGACTATACAAATCATTGAAACTTTGATCCAAGTAAGTCAAAATGTATACATAGAGGTCGTTTATGACTGGACTAAGTATAATTAAGCCAAAAATGATCAAATTTGACATTTTTCGATAGAAAAAACATTTTTTGAAAATTTTCGATTTTTCAACATGAGAGTCATGACTATAGAAATCAATGAAATTTTGATCCAAGTAAGTCAAAATGTATACATAGCGGTCGCTTAGCACTGGACTAAGCATAAATAAGCCAAAAATGATCAAATTTGACATTTTTCGATAGAAAAAACATTTTTTGAAATATTTCGATTTTTCAACATGAGAGTCATGACTATACAAATCATTGAAATTATGATCCAAGTAAGTCAAAAAGTATACATAGAGGTCCTTTATGACTGGACTAAGTATAAATAAGCCAAAAATGATCAAATTTGACATTTTTCGATAGAAAAAACATTTTTTGAAAATTTTCGATTTTTCAACATGAGAGTCATGACTATACAAATCATTGAAATTTTGATCCAAGTAAGTCAAAATGTATACATGGAGGTCCTTTATGACTGGACTAAGTATAAATAAGCCAAAAATAATCAAATTTGACATTTTTCGACAGAAAAAACATTTTTTGAAAATTTTCGATTTTTCAACATGAGAGTCATGACTATACAAATCAATGAAATTTTGATCCAAGTAAGTCAAAATGTATACATAGCGGTCGCTTAGCACTGGACTAAGCATTAATAAGCCAAAAATGATCAAATTTGACATTTTTCGATAGAAAAAACATTTTTTGAAATATTTCGATTTTTCAACATGAGAGTCATGACTATACAAATCATTGAAATTTTGATCCAAGTAAGTCAAAATGTATACAAAGAAGTCGTTTATGACGGGACTAAGTATAAATAAGCCAATAATGATCAAATTTGACATTTTTCGATAGAAAAAACATTTTTTGAAAATTTTCGATTTTTCAACATGAGAGTCATGACTATAGAAGTCATTGAAATTTTGAGACATTTTTCGATAGAAAAAACATTTTTTGAAAATTTGCGATTTTACAACTAGAATGTCATGACTATACAAATCATTGAAACTTTGATCCAAGTAAGTCAAAATGTATACATAGAGGTCGTTTATGACTGGACTAAGTATAATTAAGCCAAAAATGATCAAATTTGACATTTTTCGATAGAAAAAACATTTTTTGAAAATTTTCGATTTTTCAACATGAGAGTCATGACTATACAAATCAATGAAATTTTGATCCAAGTAAGTCAAAATGTATACATAGAGGTCCTTTATGATTGGACTAAGTATAAATAAGCCAAAAATGATCAAATTTGACATTTTTTGATAGAAAAAACATTTTTTGAAAATTTTCGATTTTTCAACTAGAATGTCATGACTATACAAATCATTGAAATTTTGATCCAAGTAAGTCAAAATGTATACATAGAGGTCGTTTATGACTGGACTAAGTATAAATAAGCCAAAAATGATCAAATTTGACATTTTTCGATAGAAAAAACATTTTTTGAAAATTTTCGATTTTTCAACATGAGAGTCATGACTATACAAATCATTAAAATTTTGATCCAAGAAAGTCAAAATGTATACATAGAGGTCCTTTATGACTGGACTAAGTATAAATAAGCCAAAAATGATCAAATTTGACATTTTTCGATAGAAAAAACATTTTTTGAAAATTTTCGATTTTTCAACATGAGAGTCATGACTATACAAATCAATGAAATTTTGATCCAAGTAAGTCAAAATGTATACATAGCGGTCGCTTAGCACTGGACTAAGCATAAATAAGCCAAAAATGATCAAATTTGACATTTTTCGATAGAAAAAACATTTTTTGAAATATTTCGATTTTCAACATGAGAGTCATGACTATACAAATCATTGAAATTTTGATCCAAGTAAGTCAAAATGTAAACATAGAGGTCGTTTATGACTGGACTAAGTATAAATAAGCCAAAAATGATCAAATTTGACATTTTTCGGTAGAAAAAACATTTTTTGAAAATTTTCGATTTTTCAAGTAGAATGTCATGACTATACAAATCATTGAAATTTTGATCCAAGTAAGTCAAAATGCATACATAGAGGTCGTTTATGACTGGACTAAGTACAAATAAGCCAAAAATGATCAAATTTGACATTTTTCGATAGAAAAAACATTTTTTGCAAATTTTCGATTTTTCAACTAGAATGTCATGACTATTCAAATCATTGAAATTTTGATCCAAGTAAGTCAAAATGTATACAAAGAGGTCCTTTATGACTAGACTAAGTATAAATAAGCCAAAAATGATCAAATTTGACATTTTTCGACAGAAAAAACATTTTTTGAAAATTTTCGATTTTTCAACATGAGAGTCATGACTATACAAATCATTGAAATTTTGATCCAAGTATGTCAAAATGTATACATAGAGGTCGTTTATGACTGGACTAAGTATAAATAAGCCAAAAATGATCAAATTTGACATTTTTCGATAGAAAAACCATTTTTTGAAAATTTTCGATTTTTCAACATGAGAGTCATGACTATACAAATCATTGAAATTTTGATCCAAGTTAGTCAAAATGTATACATAGAGGTCGTTTATGACTGGACTAAGTATAAATAAGCCAAAAATGATCAAATTTGACATTTTTCGATAGAAAAAACATTTTTTGAAAATTTTCGATTTTTCAACATGAGAGTCATGACTATACAAATCATTGAAATTTTGATCCAAGTAAGTCAAAATGTATACATAGAGGTCGTTTATGACTGGACTAAGTATAAATAAGCCAAAAATGATCAAATTTGACATTTTTCGATAGAAAAAACATTTTTTGAAAATTTTCGATTTTACAACTAGAATGTCATGACTATACAAATCATTGAAACTTTGATCCAAGTAAGTCAAAATGTATACATAGAGGTCGTTTATGACTGGACTAAGTATAATTAAGCCAAAAATGATCAAATTTGACATTTTTCGATAGAAAAAACATTTTTTGAAAATTTTCGATTTTTCAACATGAGAGTCATGACTATACAAATCATTGAAATTTTGATCCAAGTAAGTCAAAATGTATACATAGCGGTCGTTTAGCACTGGACTAAGCATAAATAAGCCAAAAATGATCAAATTTGACATTTTTCGATAGAAAAAACATTTTTTGAAATATTTCGATTTTCAACATGAGAGTCATGACTATACAAATCATTGAAATTTTGATCCAAGTAAGTCAAAATGTATACATAGAGGTCGTTTATGACTGGACTAAGTATAAATAAGCCAAAAATGATCAAATTTGACATTTTTCGGTAGAAAAAACATTTTTTGAAAATTTTCGATTTTTCAACTAGAATGTCATGACTATACAAATCATTGAAATTTTGATCCAAGTAAGTCAAAATGTATACATAGAGGTCGTTTATGACTGGACTAAGTACAAATAAGCCAAAAATGATCAAATTTGACATTTTTCGATAGAAAAAACATTTTTTGCAAATTTTCGATTTTTCAACTAGAATGTCATGACTATTCAAATCATTGAAATTTTGATCCAAGTAAGTCAAAATGTATACAAAGAGGTCCTTTATGACTGGACTAAGTATAATTAAGCTAAAAATGATCAAATTTGACATTTTTTCGATAGAAAAAACATTTTTTGAAAATTTTCGATTTTTCAACATGAGAGTCATGACTATACAAATCATTGAAATTTTGATCCAAGTAAGTCAAAATGTATACATAGCGGTCGTTTAGCACTGGACTAAGCATAAATAAGCCAAAAATGATCAAATTTGACATTTTTCGATAGAAAAAACATTTTTTGAAATATTTCGATTTTCAACATGAGAGTCATGACTATACAAATCATTGTAATTTTGATCAAAGTAAGTCAAAATGTATACATAGAGGTCGTTTATGACTGGACTAAGTATAAATAAGCCAAAAATGATCAAATTTGACATTTTTCGATAGAAAAAACATTTTTTGAAAATTTTCGATTTTTCAACTAGAATGTCATGACTATACAAATCATTGAAATTTTAATCCAAGTAAGTCAAAATGTATACATAGAGGTCGTTTATGACTGGACTAAGTACAAATAAGCCAAAAATGATCAAATTTGACATTTTTCGATAGAAAAAACATTTTTTGCAAATTTTCGATTTTTCAACTAGAAAGTCATGACTATACAAATCATTGAAATTTTGATCCAAGTAAGTCAAAATGTATAAAAAGAGGTCCTTTATGACTAGACTAAGTATAAATAAGCCAAAAATGATCAAATTTGACATTTTTCGACAGAAAAAACATTTTTTGAAAATTTTCGATTTTTCAACATGAGAGTCATGACTATACAAATCATTGAAATTTTGATCCAAGTATGTCAAAATGTATACATAGAGGTCGTTTATGACTGGACTAAGTATAAATAAGCCAAAAATGATCAAATTTGACATTTTTCGATAGAAAAAACATTATTTGAAAATTTTCGATTTTTCAACATGAGAGTCATGACTATACAAATCATTGAAATTTTGATCCAAGTAAGTCAAAATGTATACATAGAGGTCGTTTATGTCTGGACTAAGTATAAATAAGCCAAAAATGATCAAATTTGACATTTTTCGATAGAAAAAACATTTTTTGAAAATTTTCGATTTTTCAACATGAGAGTCATGACTATACAAATCATTGAAATTTTGATCCAAGTAAGTCAAAATGTATACATAGAGGTCGTTTATGACTGGACTAAGTATAAATAAGCCAAAAATGATCAAATTTGACATTTTTCGATAGAAAAAACATTTTTTGAAAATTTTCGATTTTACAACTAGAATGTCAAGACTATACAAATCATTGAAACTTTGATCCAAGTAAGTCAAAATGTATACATAGAGGTCGTTTATGACTGGACTAAGTATAATTAAGCCAAAAATGATCAAATTTGACATTTTTCGATAGAAAAAACATTTTTTGAAAATTTTCGATTTTTCAACATGAGAGTCATGACTATACAAATCATTGAAATTTTGATCCAAGTAAGTCAAAATGTATACAAAGAGGTCGTTTGTGACTGGACTAAGTATAAATAAGCCAAAAATAATCAAATTTGACATTTTTCGATAGAAAAAACATTTTTTGAAAATTTTCGATTTTTCAACTAGAATGTCATGACTATACAAATCATTGAAATTTTGAGACATTTTTCGATAGAAAAAACATTTTTTGAAAATTTTCGATTTTTCAACATGAGAGTCATGACAATACAAATCATTGAAATTTTGATCCAAGTAAGTCAAATTGTATACAAAGAAGTCGTTTATGACGGGACTAAGTATAAATAAGCCAATAATGATCAAATTTGACATTTTTCGATACAAAAAACATTTTTTGAAAATTTTCGATTTTTCAACATGAGAGTCATGGCTATACAAATCATTGAAATTTTGATCCAAGTAAGTCAAAATGTATACATAGAGTTCGTTTATGACTGGACTAAGTATAAATAAGCCAAAAATGATCAAATTTGACATTATTCGATAGAAAAAATATATTTTGCAAATTTTCGATTTTTCAACTAGAATGTCATGACTATACAAATCATTGAAATTTTGATCCAAGTAAGTCAAAATGTATACATAGAGGTCGCTTATGACTGGACTAAGTATAAATAAGAAAAAAAATGATCAAATTTGACAGTTTTCGATAGAAACAACATTTTTTGAAAATTTTCGATTTTTCAACTAGAATGTCATGACTATACAAATCATTGAAATTTTGATTCAAGTAAGTCAAAATGTATACAAAGATGTCGTTTATGACTGGACTAAGTATAAATAAGCCAAAAATGATCAAATTTGACATTTTTCGATAGAAAAAACATTTTTTGAAAATTTTCGATTTTTCAACATGAGAGTCATGACTATTCAAATCATTGAAATTTTGATCCAAGTAAGTCAAAATGTATACAAAGAGGTCGTTTATGACTGAACTAAGTATAAATAAGCCAAAAATGATCAAATTTGACATTTTTCGATAGAAAAAACATTTTTTGAAAATTTTCGATTTTACTACTAGAATGTCATGACTATACAAATCATTGAAACCTTGATCCAAGTAAGTCAAAATGTATACATAGAGGTCGTTTATGACTTGACTAAGTATAATTAAGCCAAAAATGATCAAATTTGACATTTTTCGATAGAAAAAACATTTTTTGAAAATTTTCGATTTTACTACTAGAATGTCATGACTATACAAATCATTGAAATTTTGATCCAAGTAAGTCAAAATGTATACAAAGAGGTTCTCTATGACTGGACTAAGTATAAATAAGCCAAAAATGATCAAATTTGACATTTTTTCGATAGAAAAAACATTTTTTGAAAATTTTCGATTTTTCAACATGAGAGTCATGACTATACAAATCATTGAAATTTTGATCCAAGTAAGTCAAAATGTATACATAGAGGTCGTTTATGACTGGACTAAGTACAAATAAGCCAAAAATGATCAAATTTGACATTTTTCGATAGAAAAAACATTTTTTGCAAATTTTCGATTTTTCAACTAGAATGTCATGACTATACAAATCATTGAAATTTTGATCCAAGTAAGTCAAAATGTATACAAAGAGGTCCTTTATGACTAGACTAAGTATAAATTAGCCAAAAATGATGAAATTTGACATTTTTCGACAGAAAAAACATTTTTTGAAAATTTTCGATTTTTCAACACAAGAGTCATGACTATACAAATCATTGAAATTTTGATCCAAGTATGTCAAAATGTATACATAGAGGTCGTTTATGACTTTACTAAGTATAAATAAGCCAAAAATGATCAAATTTGACATTTTTCGATAGAAAAAACATTTTTTGAAAATTTTCGATTTTTCAACATGAGAGTCATGACTATACAAATCATTGAAATTTTGATCCAAGTAAGTCAAAATGTATACATAGAGGTCGTTTATGACTGGACTAAGTATAAATAAGCCAAAAATGATCAAATTTGACATTTTTCGGTAGAAAAAACATTTTTTGAAAATTTTCGATTTTTCAACTAGAATGTCATGACTATACAAATCATTGAAATTTTGATCCAAGTAAGTCAAAATGTATACATAGAGGTCGTTTATGACTGGACTAAGTACAAATAAGCCAAAAATGATCAAATTTGACATTTTTCGATAGAAAAAACATTTTTTGCAAATTTTCGATTTTTCAACTAGAATGTCATGACTATTCAAATCATTGAAATTTTGATCCAAGTAAGTCAAAATGTATACAAAGAGGTCCTTTATGACTAGACTAAGTATAAATAAGCCAAAAATGATCAAATTTGACATTTTTCGACAGAAAAAACATTTTTTGAAAATTTTCGATTTTTCAACATGAGAGTCATGACTATACAAATCATTGAAATTTTGATCCAAGTATGTCAAAATGTATACATAGAGGTCGTTTATGACTGGACTAAGTATAAATAAGCCAAAAATGATCAAATTTGACATTTTTCGATAGAAAAAACATTTTTTGAAATATTTCGATTTTCAACATGAGAGTCATGACTATACAAATCATTGAAATTTTGATCCAAGTAAGTCAAAATGTAAACATAGAGGTCGTTTATGACTGGACTAAGTATAAATAAGCCAAAAATGATCAAATTTGACATTTTTCGGTAGAAAAAACATTTTTTGAAAATTTTCGATTTTTCAAGTAGAATGTCATGACTATACAAATCATTGAAATTTTGATCCAAGTAAGTCAAAATGCATACATAGAGGTCGTTTATGACTGGACTAAGTACAAATAAGCCAAAAATGATCAAATTTGACATTTTTCGATAGAAAAAACATTTTTTGCAAATTTTCGATTTTTCAACTAGAATGTCATGACTATTCAAATCATTGAAATTTTGATCCAAGTAAGTCAAAATGTATACAAAGAGGTCCTTTATGACTAGACTAAGTATAAATAAGCCAAAAATGATCAAATTTGACATTTTTCGACAGAAAAAACATTTTTTGAAAATTTTCGATTTTTCAACATGAGAGTCATGACTATACAAATCATTGAAATTTTGATCCAAGTATGTCAAAATGTATACATAGAGGTCGTTTATGACTGGACTAAGTATAAATAAGCCAAAAATGATCAAATTTGACATTTTTCGATAGAAAAACCATTTTTTGAAAATTTTCGATTTTTCAACATGAGAGTCATGACTATACAAATCATTGAAATTTTGATCCAAGTTAGTCAAAATGTATACATAGAGGTCGTTTATGACTGGACTAAGTATAAATAAGCCAAAAATGATCAAATTTGACATTTTTCGATAGAAAAAACATTTTTTGAAAATTTTCGATTTTTCAACATGAGAGTCATGACTATACAAATCATTGAAATTTTGATCCAAGTAAGTCAAAATGTATACATAGAGGTCGTTTATGACTGGACTAAGTATAAATAAGCCAAAAATGATCAAATTTGACATTTTTCGATAGAAAAAACATTTTTTGAAAATTTTCGATTTTACAACTAGAATGTCATGACTATACAAATCATTGAAACTTTGATCCAAGTAAGTCAAAATGTATACATAGAGGTCGTTTATGACTGGACTAAGTATAATTAAGCCAAAAATGATCAAATTTGACATTTTTCGATAGAAAAAACATTTTTTGAAAATTTTCGATTTTTCAACATGAGAGTCATGACTATACAAATCATTGAAATTTTGATCCAAGTAAGTCAAAATGTATACATAGCGGTCGTTTAGCACTGGACTAAGCATAAATAAGCCAAAAATGATCAAATTTGACATTTTTCGATAGAAAAAACATTTTTTGAAATATTTCGATTTTCAACATGAGAGTCATGACTATACAAATCATTGAAATTTTGATCCAAGTAAGTCAAAATGTATACATAGAGGTCGTTTATGACTGGACTAAGTATAAATAAGCCAAAAATGATCAAATTTGACATTTTTCGGTAGAAAAAACATTTTTTGAAAATTTTCGATTTTTCAACTAGAATGTCATGACTATACAAATCATTGAAATTTTGATCCAAGTAAGTCAAAATGTATACATAGAGGTCGTTTATGACTGGACTAAGTACAAATAAGCCAAAAATGATCAAATTTGACATTTTTCGATAGAAAAAACATTTTTTGCAAATTTTCGATTTTTCAACTAGAATGTCATGACTATTCAAATCATTGAAATTTTGATCCAAGTAAGTCAAAATGTATACAAAGAGGTCCTTTATGACTGGACTAAGTATAATTAAGCCAAAAATGATCAAATTTGACATTTTTCGATAGAAAAAACATTTTTTGAAAATTTTCGATTTTTCAACATGAGAGTCATGACTATACAAATCATTGAAATTTTGATCCAAGTAAGTCAAAATGTATACATAGCGGTCGTTTAGCACTGGACTAAGCATAAATAAGCCAAAAATGATCAAATTTGACATTTTTCGATAGAAAAAACATTTTTTGAAATATTTCGATTTTCAACATGAGAGTCATGACTATACAAATCATTGTAATTTTGATCAAAGTAAGTCAAAATGTATACATAGAGGTCGTTTATGACTGGACTAAGTATAAATAAGCCAAAAATGATCAAATTTGACATTTTTCGATAGAAAAAACATTTTTTGAAAATTTTCGATTTTTCAACTAGAATGTCATGACTATACAAATCATTGAAATTTTAATCCAAGTAAGTCAAAATGTATACATAGAGGTCGTTTATGACTGAACTAAGTACAAATAAGCCAAAAATGATCAAATTTGACATTTTTCGATAGAAAAAACATTTTTTGCAAATTTTCGATTTTTCAACTAGAAAGTCATGACTATACAAATCATTGAAATTTTGATCCAAGTAAGTCAAAATGTATAAAAAGAGGTCCTTTATGACTAGACTAAGTATAAATAAGCCAAAAATGATCAAATTTGACATTTTTCGACAGAAAAAACATTTTTTGAAAATTTTCGATTTTTCAACATGAGAGTCATGACTATACAAATCATTGAAATTTTGATCCAAGTATGTCAAAATGTATACATAGAGGTCGTTTATGACTGGACTAAGTATAAATAAGCCAAAAATGATCAAATTTGACATTTTTCGATAGAAAAAACATTATTTGAAAATTTTCGATTTTTCAACATGAGAGTCATGACTATACAAATCATTGAAATTTTGATCCAAGTAAGTCAAAATGTATACATAGAGGTCGTTTATGTCTGGACTAAGTATAAATAAGCCAAAAATGATCAAATTTGACATTTTTCGATAGAAAAAACATTTTTTGAAAATTTTCGATTTTTCAACATGAGAGTCATGACTATACAAATCATTGAAATTTTGATCCAAGTAAGTCAAAATGTATACATAGAGGTCGTTTATGACTGGACTAAGTATAAATAAGCCAAAAATGATCAAATTTGACATTTTTCGATAGAAAAAACATTTTTTGAAAATTTTCGATTTTACAACTAGAATGTCAAGACTATACAAATCATTGAAACTTTGATCCAAGTAAGTCAAAATGTATACATAGAGGTCGTTTATGACTGGACTAAGTATAATTAAGCCAAAAATGATCAAATTTGACATTTTTCGATAGAAAAAACATTTTTTGAAAATTTTCGATTTTTCAACATGAGAGTCATGACTATACAAATCATTGAAATTTTGATCCAAGTAAGTCAAAATGTATACAAAGAGGTCGTTTGTGACTGGACTAAGTATAAATAAGCCAAAAATAATCAAATTTGACATTTTTCGATAGAAAAAACATTTTTTGAAAATTTTCGATTTTTCAACTAGAATGTCATGACTATACAAATCATTGAAATTTTGAGACATTTTTCGATAGAAAAAACATTTTTTGAAAATTTTCGATTTTTCAACATGAGAGTCATGACAATACAAATCATTGAAATTTTGATCCAAGTAAGTCAAATTGTATACAAAGAAGTCGTTTATGACGGGACTAAGTATAAATAAGCCAATAATGATCAAATTTGACATTTTTCGATACAAAAAACATTTTTTGAAAATTTTCGATTTTTCAACATGAGAGTCATGGCTATACAAATCATTGAAATTTTGATCCAAGTAAGTCAAAATGTATACATAGAGTTCGTTTATGACTGGACTAAGTATAAATAAGCCAAAAATGATCAAATTTGACATTATTCGATAGAAAAAATATATTTTGCAAATTTTCGATTTTTCAACTAGAATGTCATGACTATACAAATCATTGAAATTTTGATCCAAGTAAGTCAAAATGTATACATAGAGGTCGCTTATGACTGGACTAAGTATAAATAAGAAAAAAATGATCAAATTTGACAGTTTTCGATAGAAACAACATTTTTTGAAAATTTTCGATTTTTCAACTAGAATGTCATGACTATACAAATCATTGAAATTTTGATTCAAGTAAGTCAAAATGTATACAAAGATGTCGTTTATGACTGGACTAAGTATAAATAAGCCAAAAATGATCAAATTTGACATTTTTCGATAGAAAAAACATTTTTTGAAAATTTTCGATTTTTCAACATGAGAGTCATGACTATTCAAATCATTGAAATTTTGATCCAAGTAAGTCAAAATGTATACAAAGAGGTCGTTTATGACTGAACTAAGTATAAATAAGCCAAAAATGATCAAATTTGACATTTTTCGATAGAAAAAACATTTTTTGAAAATTTTCGATTTTACTACTAGAATGTCATGACTATACAAATCATTGAAACCTTGATCCAAGTAAGTCAAAATGTATACATAGAGGTCGTTTATGACTTGACTAAGTATAATTAAGCCAAAAATGATCAAATTTGACATTTTTCGATAGAAAAAACATTTTTTGAAAATTTTCGATTTTACTACTAGAATGTCATGACTATACAAATCATTGAAATTTTGATCCATGTAAGTCAAAATGTATACAAAGAGGTTCTCTATGACTGGTCTAAGTATAAATAAGCCAAAAATGATCAAATTTGACATTTTTCGATAGAAAAAACATTTTTTGAAAATTTTCGATTTTTCAACATGAGAGTCATGACTATACAAATCATTGAAATTTTGATCCAAGTAAGTCAAAATGTATACATAGAGGTCGTTTATGACTGGACTAAGTACAAATAAGCCAAAAATGATCAAATTTGACATTTTTCGATAGAAAAAACATTTTTTGCAAATTTTCGATTTTTCAACTAGAATGTCATGACTATACAAATCATTGAAATTTTGATCCAAGTAAGTCAAAATGTATACAAAGAGGTCCTTTATGACTAGACTAAGTATAAATTAGCCAAAAATGATCAAATTTGAAATTTTTCGACAGAAAAAACATTTTTTGAAAATTTTCGATTTTTCAACACAAGAGTCATGACTATACAAATCATTGAAATTTTGATCCAAGTATGTCAAAATGTATACATAGAGGTCGTTTATGACTTTACTAAGTATAAATAAGCCAAAAATGATCAAATTTGACATTTTTCGATAGAAAAAACATTTTTTGAAAATTTTCGATTTTTCAACATGAGAGTCATGACTATACAAATCATTGAAATTTTGATCCAAGTAAGTCAAAATGTATACATAGAGGTCGTTTATGACTGGACTAAGTATAAATAAGCCAAAAATGATCAAATTTGACATTTTTCGATAGAAAAAACATTTTTTGAAATATTTCGATTTTCAACATGAGAGTCATGACTATACAAATCAATGAAATTTTGATCCAAGTAAGTCAAAATGTATACATAGCGGTCGTTTAGCACTGGACTAAGCATAAATAAGCCAAAAATGATCAAATTTGACATTTTTCGATAGAAAAAACATTTTTTGAAAATTTTCGATTTTTCAACATGAGAGTCATGACTATACAAATCATTGAAATTTTGATCCAAGTAAGTCAAAATGTATACATAGAGGTCGTTTATGACTGGACTAAGTATAAATAAGCCAAAAATGATCAAATTTGACATTTTTCGATAGAAAAAACATTTTTTGAAAATTTTCGATTTTTCAACATGAGAGTCATGACTATACAAATCAATGAAATTTTGATCCAAGTAAGTCAAAATGTATATATAGCGGTCGTTTAGCACTGGACTAAGCATAAATAAGCCAAAAATGATCAAATTTGACATTTTTCGATAGAAAAAACATTTTTTGAAAATTTTCGATTTTTCAAAATGAGAGTCATGACTATACAAATCATTGAAATTTTGATCCAAGTAAGTCAAAATGTATACATAGAGGTCGTTTATGACTGGACTAAGTATAAATAAGCTAAAAATGATCAAATTTGACATTTTTCGATAGAAAAAACATTTTTTGAAAATTTTCGATTTTTCAACATGAGAGTCATGACTATACAAATCATTGAAATTTTGATCCAAGTAAGTCAAAATGTATACATAGAGGTCGTTTATGACTGGACTAAGTATAAATAAGCCAAAAATGATCAAATTTGACATTTTTCGATAGATAAAACATTTTTTGAAAATTTTCGATTTTTCAACTAGAATGTCATGACTATACAAATCGTTGAAATTTTGAGACATTTTTCGATAGAAAAAACATTTTTTGAAAATTTTCGATTTTTCAACATGAGAGTCATGACAATACAAATCATTGAAATTTTGATCCAAGTAAGTCAAAATGTATACAAAGAAGTCGTTTATGACGGGACTAAGTATAAATAAGCCAATAATGATCAAATTTGACATTTTTCGATACAAAAAACATTTTTTGAAAATTTTCGATTTTTCAACATGAGAGTCATGGCTTTACAAATCATTGAAATTTTGATCCAAGTAAGTCAAAATGTATACATAGAGTTCGTTTATGACTGGACTAAGTATAAATAAGCCAAAAATGATCAAATTTGACATTATTCGATAGAAAAAATATTTTTTGCAAATTTTCGATTTTTCAACTAGAATGTCATGACTATACAAATCATTGAAATTTTGATCCAAGTAAGTCAAAATGTATACATAGAGGTCGCTTATGACTGGACTAAGTATAAATAAGAAAAAAATGATCAAATTTGACAGTTTTCGATAAAAACAACATTTTTTGAAAATTTTCGATTTTTCAACTAGAATGTCATGACTATACAAATCATTGAAATTTTGATTCAAGTAAGTCAAAATGTATACATAGATGTCGTTTATGACTGGACTAAGTATAAATAAGCCAAAAATGATCAAATTTGACATTTTTCGATAGAAAAAACATTTTTTGAAAATTATCGATTTTTCAACATGAGAGTCATGACTATACAAATCATTGAAATTTTGATCCAAGTAAGTCAAAATGTATACATAGAGGTCGTTTATGACTGAACTAAGTATAAAAAAGCCAAAAATGATCAAATTTGACATTTTTCGATAGAAAAAACATTTTTTGAAAATTTTCGATTTTACTACTAGAATGTCATGACTATACAAATCATTGAAACTTTGATCCAAGTAAGTCAAAATGTATACATAGAGGTCGTTTATGACTGGACTAAGTATAAAAAAGCCAAAAATGATCAAATTTGACATTTTTCGATAGAAAAAACATTTTTTGAAAATTTTCGATTTTTCAACATGAGAGTCATGACTATACAAATCAATGAAATTTTGATCCAAGTAAGTCAAAATGTATACATAGCGGTCGCTTAGCACTGGACTAAGCATAAATAAGCCAAAAATGATCAAATTTGACATTTTTCGATAGAAAAAATTTTTGAAAATTTTCGATTTTTCAACATGAGAGTCATGACTATACAAATCATTGAAATTTTGATCCAAGTAATTCAAAATGTATACATAGAGGTCTTTTATGACTGGACTAAGTATAAATAAGCCAAAAATGATCAAATTTGACATTTTTCGACAGAAAAAACATTTTTTGAAAGTTTTCGATTTTTCAACATGAGAGTCATGACTATACAAATCATTGAAATTTTGATCCAAGTATGTCAAAATGTAAACATAGAGGTCGTTTATGACTGGACTAAGTATAAATAAGCCAAAAATGCTTATTTCGATAGAAAAAACATTTTTTGAAAATTTTCGATTTTTCAACATGAGAGTCATGACTATACAAATCATTGAAATTTTGATCCAAGTAAGTCAAAATGTATACATAGAGGTCGTTTATGACTGGACTAAGTATAAATAAGCCAAAAATGATCAAATTTGACATTTTTCGATAGAAAAAACATTTTTTGAAAATTTTCGATTTTACAACTAGAATGTAATGACTATACAAATCATTGAAACTTTGATCCAAGTAAGTCAAAATGTATACATAGAGGTCGTTTATGAGTGGACTAAGTATAATTAAGCCAAAAATGATCAAATTTGACATTTTTCGATAGAAAAAACATTTTTTGAAAATTTTCGATTTTTCAACATGAGAGTCATGACTATACAAATCATTGAAATTTTGATCCAAGTAAGTCAAAATGTATACAAAGAGGTCGTTTATGACTGGACTAAGTATAAATAAGCCAAAAATAATCAAATTTGACATTTTTCGATAGAAAAAACATTTTTTGAAAATTTTCGATTTTTCAACATGAGAGTCATGACTATACAAATCAATGAAATTTTGATCCAAGTAAGTCAAAATGTATACATAGCGGTCGTTTAGCACTGGACTAAGCATTAATAAGCCAAAAATGATCAAATTTGACATTTTTCGATAGAAAAAACATTTTTTGAAATATTTCGATTTTCAACATGATAGTCATGACTATACAAATCATTGAAATTTTGATCCAAATAAGTCAAAATGTATACAAAGAGGTCCTTTATGACTAGGCTAAGTATAAATAAGCCAAAAATGATCAAATTTGACATTTTTCGACAGAAAAAACATTTTTTGAAAATTTTCGATTTTTCAACATGAGAGTCATGACTATACAAATCATTGAAATTTTGATCCAAGTATGTCAAAATGTATACATAGAGGTCGTTTATGACTGGACTAAGTATAAATAAGCCAAAAATGATCAAATTTGACATTTTTCGAAAGAAAAAACATTTTTTGAAAATTTTCGATTTTTCAACATGAGAGTCATGACTATACAAATCATTGAAATTTTGATCCAAGTAAGTAAAAATGAATACATAGAGGTCGTTTATGACTGGACTAAGTATAAATAAGCCAAAAATGATCAAATTTGACATTTTTCGATAGAAAAAACATTTTTTGAAAATTTTCGATTTTTCAACATGAGAGTCATGACTATACAAATCATTGAAATTTTGATCCAAGTAATTCAAAGTGTATACATAGAGGTCGTTTATGACTTGACTAAGTATAAATAAGCCAAATATGATCAAATTTGACATTTTTCGATAGAAAAAACATTTTTTGAAAATTTTCGATTTTTCAACATGAGAGTCATGACTATACAAATCAATGAAATTTTGATCCAAGTAAGTCAAAATGTATACATAGCGGTCGCTTAGCACTGGACTAAGCATAAATAAGCCAAAAATGATCAAATTTGACATTTTTCGATAGAAAAAATTTTTGAAAATTTTCGATTTTTCAACATGAGAGTCATGACTATACAAATCATTGAAATTTTGATCCAAGTAATTCAAAATGTATACATAGAGGTCGTTTATGACTGGACTAAGTATAAATAAGCCAAAAATGATCAAATTTGACATTTTTCGACAGAAAAAACATTTTTTGAAAGTTTTCGATTTTTCAACATGAGAGTCATGACTATACAAATCATTGAAATTTTGATCCAAGTATGTCAAAATGTATACATAGAGGTCGTTTATGACTGGACTAAGTATAAATAAGCCAAAAATGATCAAATTTGACATTTTTCGATAGAAAAAACATTTTTTGAAAATTTTCGATTTTTCAACATGAGAGTCATGACTATACAAATCATTGAAATTTTGATCCAAGTAAGTCAAAATGTATACATAGAGGTCGTTTATGACTGGACTAAGTATAAATAAGCCAAAAATGATCAAATTTGTCATTTTTCGATAGAAAAAACATTTTTTGAAAATTTTCGATTTTTCAACATAAGAGTCATGACTATACAAATCATTGAAATTTTGATCCAAGTAAGTCAAAATGTATACATAGAGGTCGTTTATGACTGGACTAAGTATAAATAAGCCAAAAATAATCAAATTTGACATTTTTCGATAGAAAAAACATTTTTTGAAATATTTCGATTTTCAACATGAGAGTCATGACTATACAAATAATTGTAATTTTGATCCAAGTAAGTCAAAAAGTATACATAGGGGTCCTTTATGACTGGACTAAGTATTAATAAGCCAAAAATGATCAAATTTGACATTTTTCGATTGAAAAAACATTTTTTGAAAATTTTCGATTTTTCAACATGAGAGTCATGACTATACAAATCAATGAAATTTTGATCCAAGTAAGTCAAAATGTATACATAGCGGTCGTTTAGCACTGGACTAAGCATTAATAAGCCAAAAATGATCAAATTTGACATTTTTCGATAGAAAAAACATTTTTTGAAATATTTCGATTTTCAACATGAGAGTCATGACTATACAAATAATTGTAATTTTGATCCAAGTAAGTCAAAAAGTATACATAGGGGTCCTTTATGACTGGACTAAGTATTAATAAGCCAAAAATGATCAAATTTGACATTTTTCGATAGAAAAAACATTTTTTGAAAATTTTCGATTTTTCAACATAAGAGTCATGACTATACAAATCATTGAAATTTTGATCCAAGTAAGTCAAAATGTATACATAGAGGTCGTTTATGACTGGACTAAGTATAAATAAGCCAAAAATAATCAAATTTGACATTTTTCGATAGAAAAAACATTTTTTGAAAATTTTCGATTTTTCAACATGAGAGTCATGACTATACAAATCAATGAAATTTTGATCCAAGTAAGTCAAAATGTATACATAGCGGTCGTTTAGCACTGGACTAAGCATTAATAAGCCAAAAATGATCAAATTTGACATTTTTCGATAGAAAAAACATTTTTTGAAATATTTCGATTTTCAACATGAGAGTCATGACTATACAAATAATTGTAATTTTGATCCAAGTAAGTCAAAAAGTATACATAGGGGTCCTTTATGACTGGACTAAGTATTAATAAGCCAAAAATGATCAAATTTGACATTTTTCGATTGAAAAAACATTTTTTGAAAATTTTCGATTTTTCAAAATGAGAGTCATGACTATACAAATCATTGAAATTTGGATCCAACTAAGTCAAAATGTATACATAGAGGTCGTTTATGACTGGACTAAGTATAAATAAGCTAAAAATGATCAAATTTGACATTTTTCGATAGAAAAAACATTTTTTGAAAATTTTCGATTTTTCAACTAGAATGTCATGACTATATAAATCATTGAAATTTTGATCCAAGTAAGTCAAAATGTATACAAAGAAGTCGTTTATGACGGGACTAAGTATAAATAAGCCAATAATGATCAAATTTGACATTTTTCGATACAAAAAACATTTTTTGAAAATTTTCGATTTTTCAACATGAGAGTCATGGCTTTACAAATCATTGAAATTTTGATCCAAGTAAGTCAAAATGTATACATAGAGTTCGTTTATGACTGGACTAAGTATAAACAAGCCAAAAATGATCAAATTTGACATTATTCGATAGAAAAAATATTTTTTGCAAATTTTCGATTTTTCAACTAGAATGTCATGACTATACAAATCATTGAAATTTTGATCCAAGTAAGTCAAAATGTATACATAGAGGTCGCTTATGACTGGACTAAGTATAAATAAGAAAAAAATGATCAAATTTGACAGTTTTCGATAGAAACAACATTTTTTGAAAATTTTCGATTTTTCAACTAGAATGTCATGACTATACAAATCATTGAAATTTTGATTCAAGTAAGTCAAAATGTATACATAGATGTCTTTTATGACTGGACTAAGCATAAATAAGCCAAAAATGATCAAATTTGACATTTTTCGATAGAAAAAACATTTTTTGAAAATTTTCGATTTTTCAACAAGAGAGTCATGACTATTCAAATCATTGAAATTTTAATCCAAGTAAGTCAAAATGTATACATAGAGGTCGTTTATGACTGAACTAAGTATAAATAAGCCAAAAATGATCAAATTTGACATTTTTCGATAGAAAAAACATTTTTTGAAAATTATCGATTTTACTACTAGAATGTCATGACTATACAAATCATTGAAACTTTGATCCAAGTAAGTCAAAATGTATACATACAGGTCGTTTATGACTGGACTAAGTATAATTAAGCCAAAAATGATCAAATTTGACATTTTTCGATAGAAAAAACATTTTTTGAAAATTTTCGATTTTACTACTAGAATGTCATGACTATACAAATCATTGAAATTTTGATCCAAGTAAGTCAAAATGTATACAAAGAGGTTCTCTATGACTGGACTAAGTATAAATAAGCCAAAAATGATCAAATTTGACATTTTTCGAAAGAAAAAACATTTTTTGAAAATTTTCGATTTTTCAACATGAGAGTCATGACTATACAAATCATTGAAATTTTGATCCAAGTAAGTCAAAATGTATACATAGAGGTCGTTTATGACTGGACTAAGTACAAATAAGCCAAAAATGATCAAATTTGACATTTTTCGATAGAAAAAACATTTTTTGCAAATTTTCGATTTTTCAACTAGAATGTCATGACTATACAAATCATTGAAATTTTGATCCAAGTAAGTCAAAATGTATACAAAGAGGTCCTTTATGACTAGACTAAGTATAAATAAGCCAAAAATGATCAAATTTGACATTTTTCGACAGAAAAAACATTTTTTGAAAATTTTCGATTTTTCAACACGAGAGTCATGACTATACAAATCATTGAAATTTTGATCCAAGTATGTCAAAATGTATACCTAGAGGTCGTTTATGACTGGACTAATTATAAATAAGCCAAAAATGATCAAATTTGACATTTTTCGACAGAAAAAACATTTTTTGAAAATTTTCGATTTTTCAACACGAGAGTCATGACTATACAAATCATTGAAATTTTGATCCAAGTATGTCAAAATGTATACATAGAGGTCGTTTATGACTGGACTAAGTATAAATAAGCCAAAAATGATCAAATTTGACATTTTTCGATAGAAAAAACATTTTTTGAAAATTTTCGATTTTTCAACATGAGAGTCATGACTATACAAATCATTGAAATTTTGATCCAAGTAAGTCAAAATGTATACATAGAGGTCGTTTATGACTGGACTAAGTATAAATAAGCCAAAAATGATCAAATTTGACATTTTTCGATAGAAAAAACATTTTTTGAAAATTTTCGATTTTTCAACATGAGAGTCATGACTATACAAATCATTGAAATTTTGATCCAAGTAAGTCAAAATGTATACATAGAGGTCGTTTATGACTGGACTAAGTATAAATAAGCCAAAAATGATCAAATTTGACATTTTTCGATAGAAAAAACATTTTTTGAAAATTTTCGATTTTTCAACATGAGAGTCATGACTATACAAATCATTGAAATTTTGATCCAAGTAAGTCAAAATGTATACATAGAGGTCGTTTATGACTGTACTAAGTATAAATAAGCCAAAAATAATCAAATTTGACATTTTTCGATAGTAAAAACATTTTTTGAAAATTTTCGATTTTTCAACATGAGAGTCATGACTATACAAATCAATGAAATTTTGATCCAAGTAAGTCAAAATGTATACATAGCGGTCGTTTAGCACTGGACTAAGCATAAATAAGCCAAAAATGATCAAATTTGACATTTTTCGATAGAAAAAACATTTTTTGAAATATTTCGATTTTCAACATGAGAGTCATGACAATACAAATCATTGTAATTTTGATCCAAGTAAGTCAAAAAGTATACATAGGGGTCCTTTATGACTGGACTAAGTATTAATAAGCCAAAAATGATCAAATTTGACATTTTTCGATAGAAAAAACATTTTTTGAAAATTTTCGATTTTTCAAAATGAGAGTCATGACTATACAAATCATTGAAATTTTGATCCAAGTAAGTCAAAATGTATACATAGAGGTCGTTTATGACTGGACTAAGTATAAATAAGCTAAAAATGATCGAATTTGACATTTTTCGATAGAAAAACATTTTTTGAAAATTTTCGATTTTTCAACATGAGAGTCATGACTATACAAATCATTGAAATTTTGATCCAAGTAAGTCAAAATGTATACAAAGAGGTCCTTTATGACTAGACTAAGTATAAATAAGCCAAAAATGATCAAATTTGACATTTTTCGACAGAAAAAACATTTTTTGAAAATTTTCGATTTTTCAACACGAGAGTCATGACTATACAAATCATTGAAATTTTGATCCAAGTATGTCAAAATGTATACCTAGAGGTCGTTTATGACTGGACTAATTATAAATAAGCCAAAAATGATCAAATTTGACATTTTTCGACAGAAAAAACATTTTTTGAAAATTTTCGATTTTTCAACACGAGAGTCATGACTATACAAATCATTGAAATTTTGATCCAAGTATGTCAAAATGTATACATAGAGGTCGTTTATGACTGGACTAAGTATAAATAAGCCAAAAATGATCAAATTTGACATTTTTCGATAGAAAAAACATTTTTTGAAAATTTTCGATTTTTCAACATGAGAGTCATGACTATACAAATCATTGAAATTTTGATCCAAGTAAGTCAAAATGTATACATAGAGGTCGTTTATGACTGGACTAAGTATAAATAAGCCAAAAATGATCAAATTTGACATTTTTCGATAGAAAAAACATTTTTTGAAAATTTTCGATTTTTCAACATGAGAGTCATGACTATACAAATCATTGAAATTTTGATCCAAGTAAGTCAAAATGTATACATAGAGGTCGTTTATGACTGGACTAAGTATAAATAAGCCAAAAATGATCAAATTTGACATTTTTCGATAGAAAAAACATTTTTTGAAAATTTTCGATTTTTCAACATGAGAGTCATGACTATACAAATCATTGAAATTTTGATCCAAGTAAGTCAAAATGTATACATAGAGGTCGTTTATGACTGTACTAAGTATAAATAAGCCAAAAATAATCAAATTTGACATTTTTCGATAGTAAAAACATTTTTTGAAAATTTTCGATTTTTCAACATGAGAGTCATGACTATACAAATCAATGAAATTTTGATCCAAGTAAGTCAAAATGTATACATAGCGGTCGTTTAGCACTGGACTAAGCATAAATAAGCCAAAAATGATCAAATTTGACATTTTTCGATAGAAAAAACATTTTTTGAAATATTTCGATTTTCAACATGAGAGTCATGACAATACAAATCATTGTAATTTTGATCCAAGTAAGTCAAAAAGTATACATAGGGGTCCTTTATGACTGGACTAAGTATTAATAAGCCAAAAATGATCAAATTTGACATTTTTCGATAGAAAAAACATTTTTTGAAAATTTTCGATTTTTCAAAATGAGAGTCATGACTATACAAATCATTGAAATTTTGATCCAAGTAAGTCAAAATGTATACATAGAGGTCGTTTATGACTGGACTAAGTATAAATAAGCTAAAAATGATCGAATTTGACATTTTTCGATAGAAAAACATTTTTTGAAAATTTTCGATTTTTCAACATGAGAGCCATGACTATACAAATCATTGAAATTTTGATCCAAGTAAGTCAAAATGTATACATAGAGGTCGTTTATGACTGGACTAAGTATAAATAAGCCAAAAATGATCAAATTTGACATTTTTCGATAGATAAAACATTTTTTGAAAATTTTCGATTTTTCAACTAGAATGTCATGACTATACAAATCATTGAAATTTTGAGACATTTTTCGATAGAAAAAACATTTTTTGAAAATTTTCGATTTTCAACATGAGAGTCATGACAATACAAATCATTGAAATTTTGATCCAAGTAAGTCAAAATGTATACAAAGAAGTCGTTTATGACGGGACTAAGTATAAATAAGCCAATAATGATCAAATTTTACATTTTTTGATACAAAAAACATTTTTTGAAAATTTTCGATTTTTCAACATGAGAGTCATGGCTTTACAAATCATTGTAATTTTGATCCAAGTAAGTCAAAATGTATACATAGAGGTCGCTTATGACTGGACTAAGTATAAATAAGAAAAAAATGATCAAATTTGACAGTTTTCGATAGAAACAACATTTTTTGAAAATTTTCGATTTTTCAACTAGAATGTCATGACTATACAAATCATTAAAATTTTGATTCAAGTAAGTCAAAATGTATACATAGATGTCGTTTATGACTGGACTAAGTATAAATAAGCCAAAAATGATCAAATTTGACATTTTTCGATAGAAAAAACATTTTATGAAAATTTTCGATTTTTCAACATGAGAGTCATGACTATACAAATCATTGAAATTTTGATCCAAGTAAGTCAAAATGTATACATAGAGGTCGTTTATGACTGAACTAAGTATAAATAAGCCAAAAATGATCAAATTTGACATTTTTCGATAGAAAAAACATTTTTTGAAAATTTTCGATTTTACTACTAAAATGTCATGACAATACAAATCATTGAAACTTTGATCCAAGTAAGTCAAAATGTATACATAGAGGTCGTTTATGACTGGACTAAGTATAATTAAGCCAAAAATGGTCAAATTTGACATTTTTCGATAGAAAAAACATTTTTTGAAAATTTTCGATTTTACTACTAGAATGTCATGACTATACAAATAATTGAAATTTTGATCCAAGTAAGTCAAAATGTATACAAAGAGGTTCTCTATGACTGGACTAAGTATTAATAAGCCAAAAATGATCAAAATTGACATTTTTCGATAGAAAAAACATTTTTTGAAAATTTTCGATTTTTCAACATGAGAGTCATGACTATACAAATCATTGAAATTTTGATCCAAGTAAGTGAAAATGTATACATAGAGGTCGTTTATGACTAATCTAAGTATAAATAAGCCAAAAATGATCAAATTTGACATTTTTCGATAGAAAAAACATTTTTTGAAAATTTTCGATTTTTCAACATGAGAGTCATGACTATACAAATCAGTGAAATTTTTATCCAAGTAATTCAAAATGTATACAAAGAGGTCGTTTATGACTGGACTAAGTATAAATAAGCCAAAAATGATCAAATTTGACATTTTTCGATAGAAAAAACATTTTTTGAAAATTTTCGATTTTTCAACATGAGAGTCATGACTATACAAGACAATGAAATTTTGATCCAAGTAAGTCAAAATGTATACATAGCGGTCGTTTAGCACTGGACTAAGCATAAATAAGCCAAAAATGATCAAATTTGACATTTTTCGATAGAAAAAACATTTTTTGAAATATTTCGATTTTCAACATGAGAGTCATGACTATACAAATCATTGTAATTTTGATCCAAGTAAGTCAAAAAGTATACATAGGGGTCCTTTATGACTGGACTAAGTATTAATAAGCCAAAAATGATCAAATTTGACATTTTTCGATAGATAAAACATTTTTTGAAAATTTTCGATTTTTCAACTAGAATGTCATGACTATACAAATCATTGAAATTTTGAGACATTTTTCAATAGAAAAAACATTTTTTGAAAATTTTCGTTTTTTCAACATGAGAGTCATGACAATACAAATCATTGAATTTTTGATCCAAGTAAGTCAAAATGTATACAAAGAAGTCGTTTATGACGGGACTAAGTATAAATAAGCCAATAATGATCAAATTTGACATTTTTCGATACAAAAAACATTTTTTGAAAATTTTCGATTTTTCAACATGAGAGTCATGGCTTTACAAATCATTGAAATTTTGATCCAAGTAAGTCAAAATGTATACATAGAGTTCGTTTATGACTGGACTAAGTATAAATAAGCCAAAAATGATCAAATTTGACATTATTCGATAGAAAAAATATTTTTTGCAAATTTTCAATTTTTCAACTAGAATGTCATGACTATACAAATCATTGAAATTTTGATCCAAGTAAGTCAAAATGTATACATAGAGGTCGCTTATGACTGGACTAAGTATAAATAAGAAAAAAATGATCAAATTTGACAGTTTTCGATAGAAACAACATTTTTTGAAAATTTTCGATTTTTCAACTAGAATGTCATGACTATACAAATCATTGAAATTTTGATTCAAGTAAGTCAAAATGTATACATAGATGTCGTTTATGACTGGACTAAGTATAAATAAGCCAAAAATGATCAAATTTGACATTTTTCGATAGAAAAAACATTTTTTGAAATATTTCGATTTTTCAACATGAGAGTCATGACTATACAAATCATTGAAATTATGATCCAAGTAAGTCAAAAAGTGTACATAGAGGTCCTTTATGACTGGACTAAGTATAAATAAGCCAAAAATGATCAAATTTGACATTTTTCGATAGAAAAAACATTTTTTGAAAATTTTCGATTTTTCAACATGAGAGTCATGACTATACAAATCATTGAAATTTTTATCCAAGTAAGTCAAAATGTATACATAGAGGTCCTTTATGACTGGACTAAGTATAAATAAGCCAAAAATGATCAAATTTGACATTTTTTGATAGAAAAAACATTTTTTGAAAATTTTCGATTTTTCAACTAGAATGTCATGACTACACAAATCATTGAAATTTTGATCCAAGTAAGTCAAAATGTATACATAGAGGTCGTTTATGACTGGACTAAGTATAAATAAGCCAAAAATGATCAAATTTGACATTTTTCGATAGAAAAAACATTTTTTGAAAATTTTCGATTTTTCAACATGAGAGTCATGACTATACAAATCATTGAAATTTTGATCCAAGTAAGTCAAAATGTATACATAGAGGTCGTTTATGACTGGACTAAGTATAAATAAGCCAAAAATGATCAAATTTGACATTTTTCGATAGAAAAAACATTTTTTGAAAATTTTCGATTTATCAACATGAGAGTCATGACTATACAAATCAATGAAATTTTGATCCAAGTAAGTCAAAATGTATACATAGCGGTCGCTTAGCACTGGACTAAGCATAAATAAGCCAAAAATGATCAAATTTGACATTTTTCGATAGAAAAAACATTTTTTGAAATATTTCGATTTTTCAACATGAGAGTCATGACTATACGAATCATTGAAATTTTGATCCAAGTAAGTCAAAATGTATATATAGAGGTCGTTTATGACTGGACTAAGTATAAATAAGCCAAAAATGATCAAATTTGACATTTTTCGATAGAAAAAACATTTTTTGAAAATTTTCGATTTTTCAACTAGAATGTCATGACTATACAAATCATTGAAATTTTGATCCAAGTAAGTCAAAATGTATACATAGAGGTCGTTTATGACTGGACTAAGTATAAATAAGCCAAAAATGATCAAATTTGACATTTTTCGATAGAAAAAACATTTTTTGCAAATTTTCGATTTTTCAACTAGAATGTCATGACTATACAAATCATTGAAATTTTGATCCAAGTAAGTCAAAATGTATACAAAGAGGTCCTTTATGACTAGGCTAAGTATAAATAAGCCAAAAATGATCAAATTTGACATTTTTCGACAGAAAAAACATTTTTTGAAAATTTTCGATTTTTCAACATGAGAGTCATGACTATACAAATCATTGAAATTTTGATCCAAGTATGTCGAAATGTATACATAGAGGTCGTTTATGACTGGACTAAGTATAAATAAGCCAAAAATGATCAAATTTGACATTTTTCGATAGATAAAACATTTTTTGAAAATTTTCGATTTTTCAACTAGAATGTCATGACTATACAAATCATTGAAATTTTGAGACATTTTTCAATAGAAAAAACATTTTTTGAAAATTTTCGATTTTTCAACATGAGAGTCATGACAATACAAATCATTGAAATTTTGATCCAAGTAAGTCAAAATGTATACAAAGAAGTCGTTTATGACGGGACTAAGTATAAATAAGCCAATAATGATCAAATTTGACATTTTTCGATACAAAAAACACTTTTTGAAAATTTTCGATTTTTCAACATGAGAGTCATGGCTTTACAAATCATTGAAATTTTGATCCAAGTAAGTCAAAATGTATACATAAAGTTCGTTTATGATTGGACTAAGTATAAATAAGCCAAAAATGATCAAATTTGACATTATTCGATAGAAAAAATATTTTTTGCAAATTTTCGATTTTTCAACTAGAATGTCATGACTATACAAATCATTGAAATTTTGATCCAAGTAAGTCAAAATGTATACATAGAGGTCGCTTATGACTTGACTAAGTATAAATAAGAAAAAAATGATCAAATTTGACAGTTTTCGATAGAAACAACATTTTTTGAAAATTTTCGATTTTTCAACTAGAATGTCATGACTATACAAATCATTGAAATTTTGATTCAAGTAAGTCAAAATGTATACAAAGATGTCGTTTATGACTGGACTAAGTATAAATAAGCCAAAAATGATCAAATTTGACATTTTTCGATAGAAAAAACATTTTTTGAAAATTTTCGATTTTTCAACATGAGAGTCATGACTATACAAATCATTGAAATTTTGATCCAAGTAAGTCAAAATGTATACATAGAGGTCGTTTATGACTGGTCTAAGTATACATAAGCCAAAAATGATCAAATTTGACATTTTTCGATAGAAAAAACATTTTTTGAAAATTTTCGATTTTTCAACATGAGAGTCATGACTATACAAATCATTGAAATTTTGATCCAAGTAAGTCAAAATGTATACATAGAGGTCGTTTATGACTGAACTAAGTATAAATAAGCCAAAACTGATCAAATTTGACATTTTTCGATAGAAAAAACATTTTTTGAAAATTTTCGATTTTACTACTAGAATGTCATGACTATACAAATCATTGAAACTTTGATCCAAGTAAGTCAAAATGTATACATAGAGGTCGTTTATGACTGGACTAAGTATAAATAAGCCAAAAATGATCAAATTTTACATTTTTCGATAGAAAAAACATTTTTTGAAAATTTTCGAATTTTCAACATGAGAGTCATGACTATACAAATCATTAAAATTTTGATCCAAGTAAGTCAAAATGTATACATAGAGGTCGTTTATGACTGGACTAAGTATAAATAAGCCAAAAATGATCAAATTTGACATTTTTCGATAGAAAAAACATTTTTTGAAAATTTTCGATTTTTCAACATGAGAGTCATGACTATACAAATCAATGAAATTTTGATCCAAGTAAGTCAAAATGTATACATAGCGGTCGCTTAGCACTGGACTAAGCATAAATAAGCCAAAAATGATCAAATTTGACATTTTTCGATAGAAAAAACATTTTTTGAAATATTTCGATTTTTCAACATGAGAGTCATGACTATACGAATCATTGAAATTTTGATCCAAGTAAGTCAAAATGTATACATAGAGGTCGTTTATGACTGGACTAAGTATAAATAAGCCAAAAATGATCAAATTTGACATTTTTCGATAGAAAAAACATTTTTTGAAAATTTCCGATTTTTCAACTAGAATGTCATGACTATACAAATCATTGAAATTTTGATCCAAGTAAGTCAAAATGTATACATAGAGGTCGTTTATGACTCGACTAAGTACAAATAAGCCAAAAATGATCAAATTTGACATTTTTCGATAGAAAAAACATTTTTTGCAAATTTTCGATTTTTCAACTAGAATGTCATGACTATACAAATCATTGAAATTTTGATCCAAGTAAGTCAAAATGTATACATAGAGGTCCTTTATGACTAGGCTAAGTATAAATAAGCCAAAAATGATCAAATTTGACATTTTTCGACAGAAAAAACATTTTTTGAAAATTTTCGATTTTTCAACATGAGAGTCATGACTATACAAATCATTGAAATTTTAATCCAAGTATGTCAAAATGTATACACAGAGGTCGTTTATGACTGGACTAAGTATAAATAAGCCAAAAATTATCAAATTTGACATTTTTCGATAGATAAAACATTTTTTGAAAATTTTCGATTTTTCAACTAGAATGTCATGACTATACAAATCATTGAAATTTTGAGACATTTTTCAATAGAAAAAACATTTTTTGAAAATTTTCGATTTTTCAACATGAGAGTCATGACAATACAAATCATTGAAATTTTGATCCAAGTAAGTCAAAATGTATACATAGAGGTCCTTTATGACTGGACTAAGTATAAATAAGCCAAAAATGATCAAATTTGACATTTTTTGATAGAAAAAACATTTTTTGAAAATTTTCGATTTTTCAACTAGAATGTCATGACTATACAAATCATTGAAATTTTGATCCAAGTAAGTCAAAATGTATACATAGAGGTCGTTTATGACTGGACTAAGTATAAATAAGCCAAAAATGATCAAATTTGACATTTTTCGATAGAAAAAACATTTTTTGAAAATTTTCGATTTTTCAACATGAGAGTCATGACTATACAAATCATTAAAATTTTGATCCAAGTAAGTCAAAATGTATACATAGAGGTCGTTTATGACTGGACTAAGTATAAATAAGCCAAAAATGATCAAATTTGACATTTTTCGATAGAAAAAACATTTTTTGAAAATTTTCGATTTTTCAACATGAGAGTCATGACTATACAAATCAATGAAATTTTGATCCAAGTAAGTCAAAATGTATACATAGCGGTCGCTTAGCACTGGACTAAGCATAAATAAGCCAAAAATGATCAAATTTGACATTTTTCGACAGAAACAACATTTTTTGAAATATTTCGATTTTTCAACATGAGAGTCATGACTATACAAATCATTGAAATTTTGATCCAAGTAAGTCAAAATGTATACATAGAGGTCGTTTATGACTGGACTAAGTATAAATAAGCCAAAAATGATCAAAATTGACATTTTTCGAGAGAAAAAACATTTTTTGAAAATTTTCGATTTTTCAATTAGAATGTCATGACTATACAAATCATTGAAATTTTGATCCAAGTAAGTCAAAATGTTTACATTGAGGTCGTTTATGACTCGACTAAGTACAAATAAACCAAAAATGATCAAATTTGACATTTTTCGATAGAAAAAACATTTTTTGAAAATTTTCGATTTTTCAACATGAGAGTCATGACTATACAAATCAATGAAAATTTGATCCCAGTAAGTCAAAATGTATACATAGCGGTCGCTTAGCACTGGATTAAGCATAAATAAGCCAAAAATGATCAAATTTGACATTTTTCGATAGAAAAAACATTTTTTGAAATATTTCGATTTTTCAACATGAGAGTCATGACTATACAAATCATTGGAATTTTGATCCAAGTAAGTCAAAATGTATACATAGAGGTCGTTTATGACTGGACTAAGTACAAATAAGCAAAAAATGATCAAATTTGACATTTTTCGAGAGAAAAAACATTTTTTGAAAATTTTCGATTTTTCAACTAGAATGTCATGACTATACAAATCATTGAAATTTTGATCCAAGTAAGTCAAAATGTATACATAGAGGTCGTTTATGACTCGACTAAGTACAAATAAGCCAAAAATGATCAAATTTGACATTTTTCGATAGAAAAAACATTTATTGTAAATTTTCGATTTTTCAACTAGAATGTCATGACTATACAAATCATTGAAATTTTGATCCAAGTAAGTCAAAATGTATACAAAGAGGTCCTTTATGACTAGGCTAAGTATAAATAAGCCAAAAATGATCAAATTTGACATTTTTCGACAGAAAAAACATTTTTTGAAAATTTTCGATTTTTCAACATGAGAGTCATGACTATACAAATCATTGAAATTTTGATCCAAGTATGTCAAAATGTATACAAAGAGGTCGTTTATGACTGGACTAAGTATAAATAAGCCAAAAATGATCAAATTTGACATTTTTCGATAGATAAAACATTTTTTGAAAATTTTCGATTTTTCAACTAGAATGTCATGACTATATAAATCATTGAAATTTTGAGACATTTTGCGATAGAAAAAACATTTTTTGAAAATTTTCGATTTTTCAACATGAGAGTCATGACTATACAAATCATTGAAATTTTGATCCAAGTAAGTAAAAATGAATACATAGAGGTCGTTTATGACTGGACTAAGTATAAATAAGCCAAAAATGATCAAATTTGACATTTTTCGATAGAAAAAACATTTTTTGAAAATTTTCGATTTTTCAACATGAGAGTCATGACTATACAAATCAATGAAATTTTGATCCAAGTAAGTCAAAATGTATACATAGCGGTCGCTTAGCACTGGACTAAGCATAAATAAGCCAAAAATGATCAAATTTGACATTTTTCGATAGAAAAAACATTTTTGGAAATATTTCGATTTTTCAACATGAGAGTCATGACTATACAAATCATTGAAATTTTGATCCAAGTAAGTCAAAATGTATACATAGAGGTCGTTTATGACTGGACTAAGTATAAATAAGCCAAAAATGATCAAATTTGACATTTTTCGATAGAAAAAACATTTTTTGAAAATTTTCGATTTTTCAACTAGAATGTCATGACTATACAAATCATTGAAATTTTGATCCAAGTAATTCAAAATGAATACATAGAGGTCTTTATGACTGGACTAAGTATAAATAAGCCAAAAATGATCAAATTTGACTTTTTTTGATAGAAAAAACATTTTTTGAAAATTTTCGATTTTTCAACATGAGAGTCATGACTATACAAATCATTGAAATTTTGATCCAAGTAAGTCAAAATGTATACATAGAGGTCGTTTATGACTGGACTAAGTATAAATAAGCCAAAAATGATCAAATTTGACATTTTTCGATAGAAAAAACATTTTTTGAAAATTTTCGATTTTTCAACTAGAATGTCATGACTATACAAATCATTGAAATTTTGATCCAAGTAAGTCAAAATGAACACATAGAGGTCGTTTATGACTGGACTAAGTACAAATAAGCCAAAAATGATCAAATTTGACATTTTTCGATAGAAAAAACATTTTTTGAAAATTTTCGATTTTACTACTAGAATGTCATGACTATACAAATCATTGAAATTTTGATCCAAGTAAGTCAAAATGTATACAAAGAGGTCCTTTATGACTAGACTAAGTATAAATAAGCCAAAAATGATCAAATTTGACAATTTTCGACAGAAAAAACATTTTTTGAAAATTTTCGATTTTTCAACATGAGAGTCATGACTATACAAATCAATGAAATTTTGATCCAAGTAAGTCAAAATGTATACATAGCGGTCGCTTGGCACTGGACTAAGCATAAATAAGCCAAAAATGATCAAATTTGACATTTTTCGATAGAAAAAACATTTTTTGAAATATTTCGATTTTTCAACATGAGAGTCATGACTATACAAATCATTGAAATTATGATCCAAGTAAGTCAAAAAGTATACATAGAGGTCCTTTATGACTGGACTAAGTATAAATAAGCCAAAAATGATCAAATTTGATATTTTTCGATAGAAAAAACATTTTTTGAAAATTTTCGATTTTACTACTAGAATGTCATGACTATACAAATCATTGAAACTTTGATCCAAGTAAGTCAAAATGTATACATAGAGGTCGTTTATGACTGGACTAAGTATAATTAAGCCAAAAATGATCAAATTTTACATTTTTCGATAGAAAAAACATTTTTTGAAAATTTTCGATTTTTCAACATGAGAGTCATGACTATACAAATCATTGAAATTTTGATCCAAGTAAGTCAAAATGTATACATAGAGGTCGTTTATGACTGGTCTAAGTATACATAAGCCAAAAATGATCAAATTTGACATTTTTCGATAGAAAAAACATTTTTTGAAAATTTTCGATTTTTCAACATGAGAGTCATGACTATACAAATCAATGAAATTTTGATCCAAGTAAGTCAAAATGTATACATAGCGGTCGCTTAGCACTGGACTAAGCATAAATAAGCCAAAAATGATCAAATTTGACATTTTTTGATAGAAAAAACATTTTTTGAAAATTTTCGATTTTTCAACTAGAATGTCATGACTATACAAATCATTGAAATTTTGATCCAAGTAAGTCAAAATGTATACATAAAGGTCGTTTATGACTGGACTAAGTATAAATAAGCCAAAAATGATCAAATTTGACATTTTTCGATAGAAAAAACATTTTTTGAAAATTTTCGATTTTTCAACATGAGAGTCATGACTATACAAATCAATGAAATTTTGATCCAAGTAAGTCAAAATGTATACATAGCGGTCGCTTAGCACTGGACTAAGCATAAATAAGCCAAAAATGATCAAATTTGACATTTTTCGATAGAAAAAACATTTTTTGAAAATTTTCGATTTTACTACTAGAATGTCATGACTATACAAATCATTGAAACTTTGATCCAAGTAAGTCAAAATGTATACATAGAGGTCGTTTATGACTGGACTAAGTATAAATAAGCCAAAAATGATCAAATTTGACATTTTTCGATAGAAAAAACATTTTTTGAAAAATTTCGATTTTTCAACATGAGAGTCATGACTATACAAATCAATGAAATTTTGATCCAAGTAAGTCAAAATGTATACATAGCGGTCGCTTAGCACTGGACTAAGCATAAATAAGCCAAAAATGATCAAATTTGACATTTTTCGATAGAAAAAACATTTTTTGAAATATTTCGATTTTTCAACATGAGAGTCATGACTATACGAATCATTGAAATTTTGATCCAAGTAAGTCAAAATGTATACATAGAGGTCGTTTATGACTGGACTAAGTATAAATAAGCCAAAAATGATCAAATTTGACATTTTTCGATAGAAAAATCATTTTTTGAAAATTTCCGATTTTTCAACTAGAATGTCATGACTATACAAATCATTGAAATTTTGATCCAAGTAAGTCAAAATGTATACATAGAGGTCGTTTATGACTCGACTAAGTACAAATAAGCCAAAAATGATCAAATTTGACATTTTTCGATAGAAAAAACATTTTTTGCAAATTTTCGATTTTTCAACTAGAATGTCATGACTATACAAATCATTGAAATTTTGATCCAAGTAAGTCAAAATGTATACATAGAGGTCCTTTATGACTAGGCTAAGTATAAATAAGCCAAAAATGATCAAATTTGACATTTTTCGACAGAAAAAACATTTTTTGAAAATTTTCGATTTTTCAACATGAGAGTCATGACTATACAAATCATTGAAATTTTAATCCAAGTATGTCAAAATGTATTCACAGAGGTCGTTTATGACTGGACTAAGTATAAATAAGCCAAAAATTATCAAATTTGACATTTTTCGATAGATAAAACATTTTTTGAAAATTTTCGATTTTTCAACTAGAATGTCATGACTATACAAATCATTGAAATTTTGAGACATTTTTCAATAGAAAAAACATTTTTTGAAAATTTTCGATTTTTCAACATGAGAGTCATGACAATACAAATCATTGAAATTTTGATCCAAGTAAGTCAAAATGTATACATAGAGGTCCTTTATGACTGGACTAAGTATAAATAAGCCAAAAATGATCAAATTTGACATTTTTTGATAGAAAAAACATTTTTTGAAAATTTTCGATTTTTCAACTAGAATGTCATGACTATACAAATCATTGAAATTTGATCCAAGTAAGTCAAAATGTATACATAGAGGTCGTTTATGACTGGACTAAGTATAAATAAGCCAAAAATGATCAAATTTGACATTTTTCGATAGAAAAAACATTTTTTGAAATTTTCGATTTTTCAACATGAGAGTCGATGACTATACAAATCATTAAAATTTTGATCCAAGTAAGTCAAAATGTATACATAGAGGTCGTTTATGACTGGACTAAGTATAAATAAGCCAAAAATGATCAAATTTGACATTTTTCGATAGAAAAAAACATTTTTTGAAAATTTTCGATTTTTCAACATGAGAGTCATGACTATACAAATCAATGAAATTTTGATCCAAGTAAGTCAAAAAGTATACATAGCGGTTCGCTTAGCACTGGACTAAGCATAAATAAGCCAAAAATGATCAAATTTGACATTTTTTCGATAGAAACAACATTTTTTGAAATATTTCGATTTTTCAACATGAGAGTCATGACTATACAAATCATTGAAATTTTGATCCAAGTAAGTCAAAATGTATACATAGAGGTCGTTTATGACTGGACTAAGTATAAATAAGCCAAAAATGATCAAAATTGACATTTTTCGAGAGAAAAAACATTTTTTGAAAATTTTCGATTTTTCAATTAGAATGTCATGACTATACAAATCATTGAAATTTTGATCCAAGTAAGTCAAAAATGTTTACATAGAGGTCGTTTATGACTCGACTAAGTACAAATAAACCAAAAATGATCAAATTTGACATTTTTCGATAGAAAAAACATTTTTTGAAAATTTTCGATTTTTCAACATGAGAGTCATGACTATACAAATCAATGAAATTTTGATCCCAGTAAGTCAAAATGTATACATAGCGGTCGCTTAGCACTGGATTAAGCATAAATAAGCCAAAAATGATCAAATTTGACATTTTTCGATAGAAAAAAACATTTTTTGAAATATTTCGATTTTTCAACATGAGAGTCATGACTATACAAATCATTGGAATTTTGATCCAAGTAAGTCAAAATGTATACATAGAGGTCGTTTATGACTGGACTAAGTACAAATAAGCAAAAAAATGATCAAATTTGACATTTTTCGAGAGAAAAAACATTTTTTGAAAATTTTCGATTTTTCAACTAGAATGTCATGACTATACAAATCATTGAAATTTTGATCCAAGTAAGTCAAAATGTATACATAGAGGTCGTTTTATGACTCGACTAAGTACAAAATAAGCCAAAAATGATCAAATTTGACATTTTTCGATAGAAAAAACATTTATTGTAAATTTTCGATTTTTCAACTAGAATGTCATGACTATACAAATCATTGAAATTTTGATCCGTCAAAATGTATACAAAGAGGTCCTTTATGACTAGGCTAAGTATAAATAAGCCAAAAATGATCAAATTTGACATTTTTCGACAGAAAAAACATTTTTTGAAAATTTTCGATTTTTCAACATGAGAGTCATGACTATACAAATCATTGAAATTTTGATCCAAGTATGTCAAAATGTATACAAAGAGGTCGTTTATGACTGGACTAAGTATAAATAAGCCAAAAATGATCAAATTTGACATTTTTCGATAGATAAAACATTTTTTGAAAATTTTCGATTTTTCAACTAGAATGTCATGACTATATAAATCATTGAAATTTTGAGACATTTTGCGATAGAAAAAACATTTTTTGAAAATTTTCGATTTTTCAACATGAGAGTCATGACTATACAAATCATTGAAATTTTGATCCAAGTAAGTAAAAATGAATACATAGAGGTCGTTTATGACTGGACTAAGTATAAATAAGCCAAAAATGATCAAATTTGACATTTTTCGATAGAAAAAACATTTTTTGAAAATTTTCGATTTTTCAACATGAGAGTCATGACTATACAAATCAATGAAATTTTGATCCAAGTAAGTCAAAATGTATACATAGCGGTCGCTTAGCACTGGACTAAGCATAAATAAGCCAAAAATGATCAAATTTGACATTTTTCGATAGAAAAAACATTTTTGGAAATATTTCGATTTTTCAACATGAGAGTCATGACTATACAAATCATTGAAATTTTGATCCAAGTAAGTCAAAATGTATACATAGAGGTCGTTTATGACTGGACTAAGTATAAATAAGCCAAAAATGATCAAATTTGACATTTTTCGATAGAAAAAACATTTTTTGAAAATTTTCGATTTTTCAACTAGAATGTCATGACTATACAAATCATTGAAATTTTGATCCAAGTAATTCAAAATGAATACAAAGAGGTCTTTAAGACTGGACTAAGTATAAATAAGCCAAAAATGATCAAATTTGACTTTTTTTGATAGAAAAAACATTTTTTGAAAATTTTCGATTTTTCAACATGAGAGTCATGACTATACAAATCATTGAAATTTTGATCCAAGTAAGTCAAAATGTATACATAGAGGTCGTTTATGACTGGACTAAGTATAAATAAGCCAAAAATGATCAAATTTGACATTTTTCGATAGAAAAAACATTTTTTGAAAATTTTCGATTTTTCAACTAGAATGTCATGACTATACAAATCATTGAAATTTTGATCCAAGTAAGTCAAAATGAACACATAGAGGTCGTTTATGACTGGACTAAGTACAAATAAGCCAAAAATGATCAAATTTGACATTTTTCGATAGAAAAAACATTTTTTGAAAATTTTCGATTTTACTACTAGAATGTCATGACTATACAAATCATTGAAATTTTGATCCAAGTAAGTCAAAATGTATACAAAGAGGTCCTTTATGACTAGACTAAGTATAAATAAGCCAAAAATGATCAAATTTGACAATTTTCGACAGAAAAAACATTTTTTGAAAATTTTCGATTTTTCAACATGAGAGTCATGACTATACAAATCAATGAAATTTTGATCCAAGTAAGTCAAAATGTATACATAGCGGTCGCTTAGCACTGGACTAAGCATAAATAAGCCAAAAATGATCAAATTTGACATTTTTCGATAGAAAAAACATTTTTTGAAATATTTCGATTTTTCAACATGAGAGTCATGACTATACAAATCATTGAAATTATGATCCAAGTAAGTCAAAAAGTATACAAAGTGGTCCTTTATGACTGGACTAAGTATAAATAAGCCAAAAATGATCAAATTTGACATTTTTCGATAGAAAAAACATTTTTTGAAAATTTTCGATTTTTCAACTAGAATGTCATGACTATACAAATCATTGAAATTTTGATCCAAGTAAGTCAAAATGAACACATAGAGGTCGTTTATGACTGGAATAAGTACAAATAAGCCAAAAATGATCAAATTTGACATTTTTCGATAGAAAAAACATTTTTTGAAAATTTTCGATTTTACTACTAGAATGTCATGACTATACAAATCATTGAAATTTTGATCCAAGTAAGTCAAAATGTATACAAAGAGGTCCTTTATGACTAGACTAAGTATAAATAAGCCAAAAATGATCAAATTTGACATTTTTCGATAGAAAAAACATTTTTTGAAAATTTTCGATTTTTCAACATGAGAGTCATGACTATACAAATCAATGAAATTTTGATCCAAGTAAGTCAAAATGTATACATAGCGGTCGCTTAGCACTGGACTAAGCATAAATAAGCCAAAAATGATCAAATTTGACATTTTTCGATAGAAAAAACATTTTTTGAAATATTTCGATTTTTCAACATGAGAGTCATGACTATACAAATCATTGAAATTATGATCCAAGTAAGTCAAAATGTATACATAGAGGTCCTTTATGACTGGACTAAGTATAAATAAACCAAAAATGATCAAATTTGACATTTTTTGATAGAAAAAACATTTTTTGAAAATTTTCGATTTTTCAACTAGAATGTCATGACTATACAAATCATTGAAATTTTGATCCAAGTAAGTCAAAATGTATACATAGAGGTCGTTTATGACTGGACTAAGTATAAATAAGCCAAAAATGATCAAATTTGACATTTTTCGATAGAAAAAACATTTTTTGAAAATTTTCGATTTTTCAACATGAGAGTCATGACTATACAAATCATTGAAATTTTGATCCAAGTAATTCAAAATGTATACATAGAGGTCGTTTTTGACTTGACTAAGTATAAATAAGCCAAAAATGATCAAATTTGACATTTTTCGATAGAAAAAACATTTTTTGAAAATTTTCGATTTTTCAACATGAGAGTCATGACTATACAATTCAATGAAATTTTGATCCAAGTAAGTCAAAATGTATACATAGCGGTCGCTTAGCACTGGACTAAGCATAAATAAGCCAAAAATGATCAAATTTGACATTTTTCGATAGAAAAAACATTTTTTGAAAATTTTCGATTTTTCAACTAGAATGTCATGACTATACAAATCATTGAAATTTTGATCCAAGTAAGTCAAAATGTATACAAAGAGGTGGTTTATGACTCGACTAAGTACAAATAAGCCAAAAATGATCAAATTTGACATTTTTCGATAGAAAAAACATTTTTTGCAAATTTTCGATTTTTCAACTAGAATGTCATGACTATACAAATCATTGAAATTTTGATCCAAGTAAGTCAAAATGTATACAAAGAGGTCCTTTATGACTAGGCTAAGTATAAATAAGCCAAAAATGATCAAATTTGCCATTTTTCGACAGAAAAAACATTTTTTGAAAATTTTCGATTTTTCAACATGAGAGTCATGACTATACAAATCATTGAAATTTTGATCCAAGTATGTCAAAATGTATACATAGCGGTCGCTTAGCACTGGACTAAGCATAAATAAGCCAAAAATGATCAAATTTGACATTTTTCGATAGAAAAAACATTTTTTGAAATATTTCGATTTTTCAACATGAGAGTCATGACTATACAAATCATTGAAATTATGATCCAAGTAAGTCAAAAAGTATACATAGAGGTCCTTTATGACTGGACTAAGTATAAATAAGCCAAAAATGATCAAATTTGACATTTTTCGATAGAAAAAACATTTTATGAAAATTTTCGATTTTTCAACATGAGAGTCATGACTATACAAATCATTGAAATTTTGATCCAAGTAAGTCAAAATGTATACATAGAGGTCCTTTATGACTGGACTAAGTATAAATAAGCCAAAAATGATCAAATTTGACATTTTTTGATAGAAAAAACATTTTTTGAAAATTTTCGATTTTTCAACTAGAATGTCATGACTATACAAATCATTGAAATTTTGATCCAAGTAAGTCAAAATGTATACATAGAGGTCGTTTATGACTGGACTAAGTATAAATAAGCCAAAAATGATCAAATTTGACATTTTTCGATAGAAAAAACATTTTTTGAAAATTTTCGATTTTTCAACATGAGAGTCATGACTATACAAATCATTAAAATTTTGATCCAAGTAAGTCAAAATGTATACATAGAGGTCGTTTATGACTGGACTAAGTATAAATAAGCCAAAAATGATCAAATTTGACATTTTTCGATAGAAAAAACATTTTTTGAAAATTTTCGATTTTTCAACATGAGAGTCATGACTATACAAATCAATGAAATTTTGATCCAAGTAAGTCAAAATGTATACATAGCGGTCGCTTAGCACTGGACTAAGCATAAATAAGCCAAAAATGATCAAATTTGACATTTTTCGATAGAAAAAAACATTTTTTGAAATATTTCGATTTTTCAACATGAGAGTCATGACTATACAAATCATTGAAAATTTGATCCAAGTAAGTCAAAATGTATACATAGAGGTCGTTTATGACTGGACTAAGTATAAATAAGCCAAAAATGATCAAAATTGACATTTTTCGAGAGAAAAAACATTTTTTGAAAATTTTCGATTTTTCAATTAGAATGTCATGACTATACATATCATTGAAATTTTGATCCAAGTAAGTCAAAATGTTTACATAGAGGTCGATTATGACTCGACTAAGTACAAATAAGCCAAAAATGATCAAATTTGACATTTTTCGATAGAAAAAACATTTTTTGAAATATTTCGATTTTTCACCATGAGAGTCATGACTATACAAATCATTGGAATTTTGATCCAAGTAAGTCAAAATGTATACAAAGAGGTCGTTTATGACTGGACTAAGTATAAATAAGCAAAAAATGATCAAATTTGACATTTTTCGAGAGAAAAAACATTTTTTGAAAATTTTCGATTTTTCAAGTAGAATGTCATGACTATACAAATCATTGAAATTTTGATCCAAGTAGGTCAAAATGTATACATAGAGGTCGTTTATGACTCGACTAAGTACAAATAAGCCAAAAATGATCAAATTTGACATTTTTCGATAGAAAAAACATTTTTTGCAAATTTTCGATTTTTCAACTAGAATGTCATGACTATACAAATCATTGAAATTTTGATCCAAGTAAGTCAAAATGTATACAAAGAGGTCCTCTATGACTAGGCTAAGTATAAATAAGCCAAAAATGATCAAATTTGCCATTTTTCGACAGAAAAAACATTTTTTGAAAATTTTCGATTTTTCAACATGAGAGTCATGACTATACAAATCATTGAAATTTTGATCCAAGTATGTCAAAATGTATACATAGCGGTCGCTTAGCACTGGACTAAGCATAAATAAGCCAAAAATGATCAAATTTGACATTTTTCGATAGAAAAAACATTTTTTGAAATATTTCGATTTTTCAACATGAGAGTCATGACTATACAAATCATTGAAATTATGATCCAAGTAAGTCAAAAAGTATACATAGAGGTCCTTTATGACTGGACTAAGTATAAATAAGCCAAAAATGATCAAATTTGACATTTTTCGATAGAAAAAACATTTTTTGAAAATTTTCGATTTTTCAACATGAGAGTCATGACTATACAAATCATTGAAATTTTGATCCAAGTAAGTCAAAATGTATACATAGAGGTCCTTTATGACTGGACTAAGTATAAATAAGCCAAAAATGATCAAATTTGACATTTTTTGATAGAAAAAACATTTTTTGAAAATTTTCGATTTTTCAACTAGAATGTCATGACTATACAAATCATTGAAATTTTGATCCAAGTAAGTCAAAATGTATACATAGAGGTCGTTTATGACTGGACTAAGTATAAATAAGCCAAAAATGATCAAATTTGACATTTTTCGATAGAAAAAACATTTTTTGAAAATTTTCGATTTTTCAACATGAGAGTCATGACTATACAAATCATTAAAATTTTGATCCAAGTAAGTCAAAATGTATACATAGAGGTCGTTTATGACTGGACTAAGTATAAATAAGCCAAAAATGATCAAATTTGACATTTTTTCGATAGAAAAAACATTTTTTGAAAATTTTCGATTTTTCAACATGAGAGTCATGACTATACAAATCAATGAAATTTTGATCCAAGTAAGTCAAAATGTATACATAGCGGTCGCTTAGCACTGGACTAAGCATAAATAAGCCAAAAATGATCAAATTTGACATTTTTCGATAGAAAAAAACATTTTTTGAAATATTTCGATTTTTCAACATGAGAGTCATGACTATACAAATCATTGAAATTTTGATCCAAGTAAGTCAAAATGTATACATAGAGGTCGTTTATGACTGGACTAAGTATAAATAAGCCAAAAATGATCAAAATTGACATTTTTCGAGAGAAAAAACATTTTTTGAAAATTTTCGATTTTTCAATTAGAATGTCATGACTATACATATCATTGAAATTTTGATCCAAGTAAGTCAAAATGTTAACATAGAGGTCGTTTATGACTCGACTAAGTACAAATAAGCCAAAAATGATCAAATTTGACATTTTTCGATAGAAAAAACATTTTTTGAAAATTTTCGATTTTTCAACATGAGAGTCATGACTATACAAATCAATGAAATTTTGATCCAAGTAAGTCAAACTGTATACATAGCGGTCGCTTAGCACTGGATTAAGCATAAATAAGCCAAAAATGATCAAATTTGACATTTTTCGATAGAAAAAACATTTTTTGAAAATTTTCGATTTTTCAACATGAGAGTCATGACTATACAAATCAATGAAATTTTGATCCAAGTAAGTCAAAATGTATACAAAGCGGTCGCTTAGCACTGGACTAAGCATAAATAAGCCAAAAATGATCAAATTTGACATTTTTCGATAGAAAAAACATTTTTTGAAATATTTCGATTTTTCAACATGAGAGTCATGACTATACAAATCATTGAAATTTTGATCCAAGTAAGTCAAAATGTATACATAGAGGTCGTTTATGACTGGACTAAGTATAAATAAGCCAAAAATGATCAAAATTGACATTTTTCGAGAGAAAAAACATTTTTTGAAAATTTTCGATTTTTCAATTAGAATGTCATGACTATACAAATCATTGAAATTTTGATCCAAGTAAGTCAAAATGTTTACATAGAGGTCGTTTATGACTCGACTAAGTACAAATAAGCCAAAAATGATCAAATTTGACATTTTTCGATAGAAAAAACATTTTTTGAAAATTTTCGATTTTTCAACATGAGAGTCATGACTATACAAATCAATGAAATTTTGATCCAAGTAAGTCAAAATGTATACATAGCGGTCGCTTAGGACTGGATTAAGCATAAATAAGCCAAAAATGATCAAATTTGACATTTTTCGATAGAAAAAACATTTTTAGAAATATTTCGATTTTTCAACATGAGAGTCATGACTATACAAATCATTGGAATTTTGATCCAAGTAAGTCAAAATGTATACATAGAGGTCGTTTATGACTGGACTAAGTATAAATAAGCAAAAAATGATCAAATTTGACATTTTTCGAGAGAAAAAACATTTTTTGAAAATTTTCGATTTTTCAACTAGAATGTCATGACTATACAAATCATTGAAATTTTGATCCAAGTAAGTCAAAATGTATACATAGAGGTCGTTTATGACTCGACTAAGTACAAATAAGCCAAAAATGATCAAATTTGACATTTTTCGATAGAAAAAACATTTATTGCAACAAGTCATGACTATACAAATCATTGAAGTTTTGATCCAAGTAAGTAAAAATGAATACATAGAGGTCGTTTATGACTGGACTAAGTATAAATAAGCCAAAAATGATCAAATTTGACATTTTTCGATAGAAAAAACATTTTTTGAAAATTTTCGATTTTTCAACATGAGAGTCATGACTATACAAATCAATGAAATTTTGATCCAAGTAAGTCAAAATGTATACATAGCGGTCGCTTAGCACTGGACTAAGCATAAATAAGCCAAAAATGATCAAATTTGACAATTTTCGACAGAAAAAACATTTTTTGAAAATTTTCGATTTTTCAACATGAGAGTCATGACTATACAAATCAATGAAATTTTGATCCAAGTAAGTCAAAATGTATACATAGCGGTCGCTTAGCACTGGACTAAGCATAAATAAGCCAAAAATGATCAAATTTGACATTTTTCGATAGAAAAAAACATTTTTTGAAATATTTCGATTTTTCAACATGAGAGTCATGACTATACAAATCATTGAAATTATGATCCAAGTAAGTCAAAATGTATACATAGAGGTCCTTTATGACTGGACTAAGTATAAATAAGCCAAAAATGATCAAATTTGACATTTTTTGATAGAAAAAACATTTTTTGAAAATTTTCGATTTTTCAACTAGAATGTCATGACTATACAAATCATTGAAATTTTGATCCAAGTAAGTCAAAATGTATACATAGAGGTCGTTTATGACTGGACTAAGTATAAATAAGCCAAAAATGATCAAATTTGACATTTTTCGATAGAAAAAACATTTTTTGAAAATTTTCGATTTTTCAACTAGAATGTCATGACTATACAAATCATTGAAATTTTGATCCAAGTAAGTCAAAATGAACACATAGAGGTCGTTTATGACTGGACTAAGTACAAATAAGCCAAAAATGATCAAATTTGACATTTTTCGATAGAAAAAAACATTTTTTGAAAATTTTCGATTTTACTACTAGAATGTCATGACTATACAAATCATTGAAATTTTGATCCAAGTAAGTCAAAATGTATACAAAGAGGTCCTTTATGACTAGACTAAGTATAAATAAGCCAAAAATGATCAAATTTGACAATTTTCGACAGAAAAAACATTTTTTGAAAATTTTCGATTTTTCAACATGAGAGTCATGACTATACAAATCAATGAAATTTTGATCCAAGTAAGTCAAAATGTATACATAGCGGTCGCTTAGCACTGGACTAAGCATAAATAAGCCAAAAATGATCAAATTTGACATTTTTCGATAGAAAAAACATTTTTTGAAATATTTCGATTTTTCAACATGAGAGTCGTGACTATACAAATCATTGAAATTATGATCCAAGTAAGTCAAAATGTATACATAGAGGTCCTTTATGACTGGACTAAGTATAAATAAGCCAAAAATGATCAAATTTGACATTTTTTGATAGAAAAAACATTTTTTGAAAATTTTCGATTTTTCAACTAGAATGTCATGACTATACAAATCATTGAAATTTTGATCCAAGTAAGTCAAAATGTATACATAGAGGTCGTTTATGACTGGACTAAGTATAAATAAGCCAAAAATGATCAAATTTGACATTTTTCGATAGAAAAAACATTTTTTGAAAATTTTCGATTTTTCAACATGAGAGTCATGACTATACAAATCATTGAAATTTTGATCCAAGTAATTCAAAATGTATACATAGAGGTCGTTTATGACTTGACTAAGTATAAATAAGCCAAAAATGATCAAATTTGACATTTTTCGATAGAAAAAACATTTTTTGAAAATTTTCGATTTTTCAACATGAGAGTCATGACTATACAATTCAATGAAATTTTGATCCAAGTAAGTCAAAATGTATACATAGCGGTCGCTTAGCACTGGACTAAGCATAAATAAGCCAAAAATGATCAAATTTGACATTTTTCGATAGAAAAAACATTTTTTGAAATATTTCGATTTTTCAACATGAGAGTCATGACTATACAAATTATTGAAATTTTGATCCAAGTAAGTCAAAATGTATACATAGAGGTCGTTTATGACTGGACTAAGTATAAATAAGCCAAAAATGATCAAATTTGACATTTTTCGATAGAAAAAACATTTTTTGAAAATTTTCGATTTTTCAACATGAGAGTCATGACTATACAAATCATTGAAATTTTGATCCAAGTAATTCAAAATGAATACATAGAGGTCTTTATGACTGGACTAAGTATAAATAAGCCAAAAATGATCAAATTTGACTTTTTTTGATAGAAAAAACATTTTTTGAAAATTTTCGATTTTTCAACATGAGAGTCATGACTATACAAATCATTGAAATTTTGATCCAAGTAAGTCAAAATGTATACATAGAGGTCCTTTATGACTGGACTAAGTATAAATAAGCCAAAAATGATCAAATTTGACATTTTTCGATAGAAAAAAACATTTTTTGAAAATTTTCGATTTTACTACTAGAATGTCATGACTATACAAATCATTGAAATTTTGATCCAAGTAAGTCAAAATGTATACAAAGAGGTCCTTTATGACTAGACTAAGTATAAATAAGCCAAAAATGATCAAATTTGACAATTTTCGACAGAAAAAACATTTTTTGAAAATTTTCGATTTTTCAACATGAGAGTCATGACTATACAAATCAATGAAATTTTGATCCAAGTAAGTCAAAATGTATACATAGCGGTCGCTTAGCACTGGACTAAGCATAAATAAGCCAAAAATGATCAAATTTGACATTTTTCGATAGAAAAAACATTTTTTGAAATATTTCGATTTTTCAACATGAGAGTCATGACTATACAAATCATTGAAATTATGATCCAAGTAAGTCAAAATGTATACATAGAGGTCCTTTATGACTGGACTTAGTATAAATAAGCCAAAAATGATCAAATTTGACATTTTTTGATAGAAAAAACATTTTTTGAAAATTTTCGATTTTTCAACTAGAATGTCATGACTATACAAATCATTGAAATTTTGATCCAAGTAAGTCAAAATGAACACATAGAGGTCGTTTATGACTGGACTAAGTACAAATAAGCCAAAAATGATCAAATTTGACATTTTTCGATAGAAAAAACTTTTTTTGAAAATTTTCGATTTTACTACTAGAATGTCATGACTATACAAATCATTGAAATTTTGATCCAAGTAAGTCAAAATGTATACAAAGAGGTCCTTTATGACTAGACTAAGTATAAATAAGCCAAAAATGATCAAATTTGACAATTTTCGACAGAAAAAACATTTTTTGAAAATTTTCGATTTTTCAACATGAGAGTCATGACTATACAAATCAATGAAATTTTGATCCAAGTAAGTCAAAATGTATACATAGCGGTCGCTTAGCACTGGACTAAGCATAAATTAGCCAAAAATGATCAAATTTGACATTTTTCGATAGAAAAAACATTTTTTGAAATATTTCGATTTTTCAACATGAGAGTCATGACTATACAAATCATTGAAATTATGATCCAAGTAAGTCAAAATGCATACATAGAGGTCCTTTATGACTGGACTAAGTATAAATAAGCCAAAAATGATCAAATTTGACATTTTTTGATAGAAAAAACATTTTTTGAAAATTTTCGATTTTTCAACTAGAATGTCATGACTATACAAATCATTGAAATTTTGATCCAAGTAAGTCAAAATGTATACATAGAGGTCGTTTATGACTGGACTAAGTATAAATAAGCCAAAAATGATCAAATTTGACATTTTTCGATAGAAAAAACATTTTTTGAAAATTTTCGATTTTTCAACATGAGAGTCAAGACTATACAAATCATTGAAATTTTGATCCAAGTAATTCAAAATGTATACATAGAGGTCGTTTATGACTTGACTAAGTATAAATAAGCCAAAAATGATCAAATTTGACATTTTTCGATAGAAAAAACATTTTTTGAAAATTTTCGATTTTTCAACATGAGAGTCATGACTATACAATTCAATGAAATTTTGATCCAAGTAAGTCAAAATGTATACATAGCGGTCGCTTAGCACTGGACTAAGCATAAATAAGCCAAAAATGATCAAATTTGACATTTTTCGATAGAAAAAACATTTTTTGAAATATTTCGATTTTTCAACATGAGAGTCATGACTATACAAATTATTGAAATTTTGATCCAAGTAAGTCAAAATGTATACATAGAGGTCGTTTATGACTGGACTAAGTATAAATAAGCCAAAAATGATCAAATTTGACATTTTTCGATAGAAAAAACATTTTTTGAAAATTTTCAATTTTTCAACATGAGAGTCATGACTATACAAATCATTGAAATTTTGATCCAAGTAATTCAAAATGAATACATAGAGGTCTTTATGACTGGACTAAGTATAAATAAGCCAAAAATGATCAAATTTGACTTTTTTTGATAGAAAAAACATTTTTTGAAAATTTTCGATTTTTCAACATGAGAGTCATGACTATACAAATCATTGAAATTTTGATCCAAGTAAGTCAAAATGTATACATAGAGGTCGTTTATGACTGGACCAAGTATAAATAAGCCAAAAATGATCAAATTTGACATTTTTCGATAGAAAAAACATTTTTTGAAAATTTTCGATTTTTCAACTAGAATGTCATGACTATACAAATCATTGAAATTTTGATCCAAGTAAGTCAAAATGAACACATAGAGGTCGTTTATGACTGGACTAAGTACAAATAAGCCAAAAATGATCAAATTTGACATTTTTCGATAGAAAAAACATTTTTTGAAAATTTTCGATTTTACTACTAGAATGTCATGACTATACAAATCATTGAAATTTTGATCCAAGTAAGTCAAAATGTATACAAAAAGGTCCTTTATGACTAGACTAAGTATAAATAAGCCAAAAATGATCAAATTTGACAATTTTCGACAGAAAAAACATTTTTTGAAAATTTTCGATTTTTCAACATGAGAGTCATGACTATACAAATCAATGAAATTTTGATCCAAGTAAGTCAAAATGTATACATAGCGGTCGCTTAGCACTGGACTAAGCATAAATAAGCCAAAAATGATCAAATTTGACATTTTTCGATAGAAAAAACATTTTTTGAAATATTTCGATTTTTCAACATGAGAGTCATGACTATACAAATCATTGAAATTATGATCCAAGTAAGTCAAAATGTATACATAGAGGTCGTTTATGACTGGACTAAGTATAAATAAGCCAAAAATGATCAAATTTGACATTTTTCGATAGAAAAAACATTTTTTGAAAATTTTCAATTTTTCAACATGAGAGTCATGACTATACAAATCATTGAAATTTTGATCCAAGTAATTCAAAATGAATACATAGAGGTCTTTATGACTGGACTAAGTATAAATAAGCCAAAAATGATCAAATTTGACTTTTTTTGATAGAAAAAACATTTTTTGAAAATTTTCGATTTTTCAACATGAGAGTCATGACTATACAAATCATTGAAATTTTGATCCAAGTAAGTCAAAATGTATACATAGAGGTCGTTTATGACTGGACCAAGTATAAATAAGCCAAAAATGATCAAATTTGACATTTTTCGATAGAAAAAACATTTTTTGAAAATTTTCGATTTTTCAACTAGAATGTCATGACTATACAAATCATTGAAATTTTGATCCAAGTAAGTCAAAATGAACACATAGAGGTCGTTTATGACTGGACTAAGTACAAATAAGCCAAAAATGATCAAATTTGACATTTTTCGATAGAAAAAACATTTTTTGAAAATTTTCGATTTTACTACTAGAATGTCATGACTATACAAATCATTGAAATTTTGATCCAAGTAAGTCAAAATGTATACAAAAAGGTCCTTTATGACTAGACTAAGTATAAATAAGCCAAAAATGATCAAATTTGACAATTTTCGACAGAAAAAACATTTTTTGAAAATTTTCGATTTTTCAACATGAGAGTCATGACTATACAAATCAATGAAATTTTGATCCAAGTAAGTCAAAATGTATACATAGCGGTCGCTTAGCACTGGACTAAGCATAAATAAGCCAAAAATGATCAAATTTGACATTTTTCGATAGAAAAAACATTTTTTGAAATATTTCGATTTTTCAACATGAGAGTCATGACTATACAAATCATTGAAATTATGATCCAAGTAAGTCAAAATGTATACATAGAGGTCCTTTATGACTGGACTAAGTATAAATAAGCCAAAAATGATCAAATTTGACATTTTTTGATAGAAAAAACATTTTTTGAAAATTTTCGATTTTTCAACTAGAATGTCATGACTATACAAATCATTGAAATTTTGATCCAAGTAAGTCAAAATGTATACATAGAGGTCGTTTATGACTGGACTAAGTATAAATAAGCCAAAAATGATCAAATTTGACATTTTTCGATAGAAAAAACATTTTTTGAAAATTTTCGATTTTTCAACATGAGAGTCAAGACTATACAAATCATTGAAATTTTGATCCAAGTAATTCAAAATGTATACATAGAGGTCGTTTATGACTTGACTAAGTATAAATAAGCCAAAAATGATCAAATTTGACATTTTTCGATAGAAAAAACATTTTTTGAAAATTTTCGATTTTTCAACATGAGAGTCATGACTATACAATTCAATGAAATTTTGATCCAAGTAAGTCAAAATGTATACATAGCGGTCGCTTAGCACTGGACTAAGCATAAATAAGCCAAAAATGATCAAATTTGACATTTTTCGATAGAAAAAAACATTTTTTGAAAATTTTCGATTTTTCAACTAGAATGTCATGACTATACAAATCATTGAAATTTTGATCCAAGTAAGTCAAAATGTATACATAGAGGTCGTTTATGACTCGACTAAGTACAAATAAGCCAAAAATGATCAAATTTGACATTTTTCGATAGAAAAAACATTTTTTGCAAATTTTCGATTTTTCAACTAGAATGTCATGACTATACAAATCATTGAAATTTTGATCCAAGTAAGTCAAAATGTATACAAAGAGGTCCTTTATGACTAGGCTAAGTATAAATAAGCCAAAAATGATCAAATTTGCCATTTTTCGACAGAAAAAACATTTTTTGAAAATTTTCGATTTTTCAACATGAGAGTCATGACTATACAAATCATTGAAATTTTGATCCAAGTATGTCAAAATGTATACATAGCGGTCGCTTAGCACTGGACTAAGCATAAATAAGCCAAAAATGATCAAATTTGACATTTTTCGATAGAAAAAACATTTTTTGAAATATTTCGATTTTTCAACATGAGAGTCATGACTATACAAATCATTGAAATTATGATCCAAGTAAGTCAAAAAGTATACATAGAGGTCCTTTATGACTGGACTAAGTATAAATAAGCCAAAAATGATCAAATTTGACATTTTTCGATAGAAAAAACATTTTTTGAAAATTTTCGATTTTTCAACATGAGAGTCATGACTATACAAATCATTGAAATTTTGATCCAAGTAAGTCAAAATGTATACATAGAGGTCCTTTATGACTGGACTAAGTATAAATAAGCCAAAAATGATCAAATTTGACATTTTTTGATAGAAAAAACATTTTTTGAAAATTTTCGATTTTTCAACTAGAATGTCATGACTATACAAATCATTGAAATTTTGATCCAAGTAAGTCAAAATGTATACATAGAGGTCGTTTATGACTGGACTAAGTATAAATAAGCCAAAAATGATCAAATTTGACATTTTTCGATAGAAAAAACATTTTTTGAAAATTTTCGATTTTTCAACATGAGAGTCATGACTATACAAATCATTAAAATTTTGATCCAAGTAAGTCAAAATGTATACATAGAGGTCGTTTATGACTGGACTAAGTATAAATAAGCCAAAAATGATCAAATTTGACATTTTTCGATAGAAAAAACATTTTTTGAAAATTTTCGATTTTTCAACATGAGAGTCATGACTATACAAATCAATGAAATTTTGATCCAAGTAAGTCAAAATGTATTCATAGCGGTCGCTTGGCACTGGACTAAGCATAAATAAGCCAAAAATGATCAAATTTGACATTTTTCGATAGAAAAAACATTTATTGAAATATTTCGATTTTTCAACATGAGAGTCATGACTATACAAATCATTAAAATTTTGATCCAAGTAAGTCAAAATGTATACATTGAGGTCGTTTATGACTGGACTAAGTATAAAAAAGCCAAAAATGATCAAATTTGACATTTTTCGATAGAAAAAACATTTTTTGAAAATTTTCGATTTTTCAACATGAGAGTCATGACTATACAAATCAATGAAATTTTGATCCAAGTAAGTCAAAATGTATACATAGCGGTCGCTTAGCACTGGACTAAGCATAAATAAGCCAAAAATGATCAAATTTGACATTTTTCGATAGAAAAAAACATTTTTTGAAATATTTCGATTTTTCAACATGAGAGTCATGACTATACAAATCATTGAAATTTTGATCCAAGTAAGTCAAAATGTATACATAGAGGTCGTTTATGACTGGACTAAGTATAAATAAGCCAAAAATGATCAAATTTGACATTTTTCGAGAGAAAAAACATTTTTTGAAAATTTTCGATTTTTCAATTAGAATGTCATGACTATACAAATCATTGAAATTTTGATCCAAGTAAGTCAAAATGTATACGTAGAGGTCGTTTATGACTCGACTAAGTACAAATAAGCCAAAAATGATCAAATTTGACATTTTTCGATAGAAAAAACATTTTTTGCAAATTTTCGATTTTTCAACTAGAATGTCATGACTATACAAATCATTGAAATTTTGATCCAAGTAAGTCAAAATGTATACAAAGAGGTCCTTTATGACTAGGCTAAGTATAAATAAGCCAAAAATGATCAAATTTGACATTTTTCGACAGAAAAAACATTTTTTGAAAATTTTTGATTTTTCAACATGAGAGTCATGATTATACAAATCATTGAAATTTTGATCCAAGTATGTCAAAATGTATACATAGAGGTCGTTTATGACTGGACTAAGTATAAATAAGCCAAAAATGATCAAATTTGACATTTTTCGATAGATAAAACATTTTTTGAAAATTTTCGATTTTTCAACTAGAATGTCATGACTATATAAATCATTGAAATTTTGAGACATTTTTCGATAGAAAAAACATTTTTTGAAAATTTTCGATTTTTCAACATGAGAGTCATGACTATACAAATCATTGAAATTTTGATCCAAGTAAGTAAAAATGAATACAAAGAGGTCGTTTATGACTGGACTAAGTATAAATAAGCCAAAAATGATCAAATTTGACATTTTTCGATAGAAAAAACATTTTTTGAAAATTTTCGATTTTTCAACATGAGAGTCATGACTATACAAATCATTAAAATTTTGATCCAAGTAAGTCAAAATGTATACATAGAGGTCGTTTATGACTGGACTAAGTATATATAAGCCAAAAATGATCAAATTTGACATTTTTCGATAGAAAAAACATTTTTTGAAAATTTTCGATTTTTCAACATGAGAGTCATGACTATACAAATCAATGAAATTTTGATCCAAGTAAGTCAAAATGTATACATAGCGGTCGCTTAGCACTGGACTTAGCATAAATAAGCCAAAAATGATCAAATTTGACATTTTTCGATAGAAAAAACATTTTTTGAAATATTTCGATTTTTCAACATGAGAGTCATGACTATACAAATCATTGAAATTTTGATCCAAGTAAGTCAAAATGTATACATAGAGGTCGTTTATGACTGGACTAAGTATATATAAGCCAAAAATGATCAAATTTGACATTTTTCGAGAGAAAAAACATTTTTTGAAAATTTTCGATTTTTCAACTAGAATGTCATGACTATACAAATCATTGAAATTTTGATCCAAGTAAGTCAAAATGTATACATAGCGGTCGCTTAGCACTGGACTAAGCATAAATAAGCCAAAAATGATCAAATTTGACATTTTTCGATAGAAAAAACATTTTTTGAAATATTTCGATTTTTCAACATGAGAGTCATGACTATACAAATCATTGAAATTTTGATCCAAGTAAGTCAAAATGTATACATAGAGGTCGTTTATGACTGGACTAAGTATAAATAAGCCAAAAATGATCAAATTTGACATTTTTCGATAGAAAAAACATTTTTTGAAAATTTTCGATTTTTCAACATGAGAGTCATGACTATACAAATCATTGAAATTTTGATCCAAGTAATTCAAAATGAATACATAGAGGTCTTTATGACTGGACTAAGTATAAATAAGCCAAAAATGATCAAATTTGACTTTTTTTGATAGAAAAAACATTTTTTGAAAATTTTCGATTTTTCAACATGAGAGTCATGACTATACAAATCATTGAAATTTTGATCCAAGTAATTCAAAATGTATATAAAGAGGTCGTTTATGACTGGACTAAGTATAAATAAGCCAAAAATGATCAAATTTGACATTTTTCGATAGAAAAAAAATTTTTTGAAAATTTCCGGTTTTACAACTAGAATGTCATGACTATACAAATCATTGAAATTTTGATCCAAGTAAGCCAAAATGTATACATTGAGGTCCTTTATGACTGGACTAAGTATAAATAAGCCAAAAATGATCAAATTTGACATTTTTCGTAGAAAAAACATTTTTTGAAAATTTTCGATTTTTCAACATGAGAGTCATGACTATACAAATCATTGAAATTTTGATCCAAGTAAGTCAAAATGTATACATAGAGGTCCTTTATGACTGGACTAAGCATAAATAAGCCAAAAATGATCAAATTTGACATTTTTCGATAGAAAAAACATTTTTTGAAAATTTTCGATTTTTCAACTAGAATGTCATGACTATACAAATCATTGAAATTTTGATCCAAGTAAGTCAAAATGTATACATAGAGGTCGTTTATGACTCGAAAAAGTACAAATAAGCCAAAAATGATCAAATTTGACATTTTTCGATAGAAAAAACATTTTTTGCAAATTTTCGATTTTTCAACTAGAATGTCATGACTATACAAATCATTGAAATTTTGATCCAAGTAAGTCAAAATGTATACATAGAGGTCGTTTATGACTGGACTAAGTATAAATAAGCCAAAAATGATCAAATTTGACATTTTTTGATAGAAAAAACATTTTTTGAAAATTTTCGATTTTTCAACTAGAATGTCATGACTATACAAATCATTGAAATTTTGATCCAAGTAAGTCAAAATGTATACATAGAGGTCGTTTATGACTGGACTAAGTATAAATAAGCCAAAAATGATCAAATTTGACATTTTTCGATAGAAAAAACATTTTTTGAAATTTTTCGATTTTTCAACTAGAATGTCATGACTATACAAATCATTGAAATTTTGATCCAAGTAAGTCAAAATGTATACATAGAGGTCGTTTATGACTGGACTAAGTATAAATAAGCCAAAAATGATCAAATTTGACATTTTTCGATAGAAAAAACATTTTTTGAAATTTTTCGATTTTTCAACATGAGAGTCATGACTATACAAATCAATGAAATTTTGATCCAAGTAAGTCAAAATGTATACATAGCGGTCGCTTAGCACTGGACTAAGCATAAATAAGCCAAAAATGATCAAATTTGACATTTTTCGATAGAAAAAACATTTATTGAAATATTTCGATTTTTCAACATGAGAGTCATGACTATACAAATCATTAAAATTTTGATCCAAGTAAGTCAAAATGTATACATAGAGGTCGTTTATGACTGGACTAAGTATAAATAAGCCAAAAATGATCAAATTTGACATTTTTCGATAGAAAAAACATTTTTTGAAAATTTTCGATTTTTCAACATGAGAGTCATGACTATACAAATCAATGAAATTTTGATCCAAGTAAGTCAAAATGTATACATAGCGGTCGCTTAGCACTGGACTAAGCATAAATAAGCCAAAAATGATCAAATTTGACATTTTTCGATAGAAAAAACATTTTTTGAAATATTTCGATTTTTCAACATGAGAGTCATGACTATACAAATCATTGAAATTTTGATCCAAGTAAGTCAAAATGTATACATAGAGGTCGTTTATGACTGGACTAAGTATATATAAGCCAAAAATGATCAAATTTGACATTTTTCGAGAGAAAAAACATTTTTTGAAAATTTTCGATTTTTCAACTAGAATGTCATGACTATACAAATCATTGAAATTTTGATCCAAGTAAGTCAAAATGTATACATAGAGGTCGTTTATGACTCGACTAAGTACAAATAAGCCAAAAATGATCAAATTTGACATTTTTCGATAGAAAAAACATTTTTTGCAAATTTTCGAATTTTCAACTAGAATGTCATGACTATACAAATCATTGAAATTTTGATCCAAGTAAGTCAAAATGTATACAAAGAGGTCCTTTATGACTAGGCTAAGTATAAATAAGCCAAAAATGATCAAATTTGACATTTTTCGATAGAAAAAACATTTTTTGAAAATTTTCGATTTTTCAACATGAGAGTCATGACTATACAAATCATTGAAATTTTGATCCAAGTATGTCAAAATGTATACATAGAGGTCGTTTATGACTGGACTAAGTATAAATAAGCCAAAAATGATCAAATTTGACATTTTTCGATAGATAAAACATTTTTTGAAAATTTTCGATTTTTCAACTAGAATGTCATGACTATATAAATCATTGAAATTTTGAGACATTTTTCGATAGAAAAAACATTTTTTGAAAATTTTCGATTTTTCAACATGATAGTCATGACTATACAAATCATTGAAATTTTGATCCAAGTAAGTAAAAATGTATACATAGAGGTCGTTTATGACTTGACTAAGTATAAATAAGCCAAAAATGATCAAATTTGACATTTTTCGATAGAAAAAACATTTTTTGAAAATTTTCGATTTTTCAACATGAGAGTCATGACTATACAAATCAATGAAATTTTGATCCAAGTAAGTCAAAATGTATACATAGCGGTCGCTTAGCGCTGGACTAAGCATAAATAAGCCAAAAATGATCAAATTTGACATTTTTCGATAGAAAAAACATTTTTTGAAAATTTTCGATTTTTCAACATGAGAGTCATGACTATACAAATCATTGAAATTTTGATCCAAGTAATTCAAAATGAATACATAGAGGTCTTTATGACTGGACTAAGTATAAATAAGCCAAAAATGATCAAATTTGACTTTTTTTGATAGAAAAAACATTTTTTGAAAATTTTCGATTTTTCAACATGAGAGTCATGACTATACAAATCATTGAAATTTTGATCCAAGTAAGTCAAAATGTATACATAGAGGTCGTTTATGACTGGACTAAGTATAAATAAGCCAAAAATGATCAAATTTGACATTTTTCGATAGAAAAAACATTTTTTGAAAATTTTCGATTTTTCAACATGAGAGTCATGACTATACAAATCATTGAAATTTTGATCCAAATAATTCAAAATGTATACATAGAGGTCGTTTATGACTTGACTTAGTATAAATAAGCCAAAAAAGATCAAATTTGACATTTTTCGATAGAAAAAACATTTTTTGAAAATTTTCGATTTTTCAACATGAGAGTCATGACTATACAAATCAATGAAATTTTGATCCAAGTAAGTCAAAATGTATACATAGCGGTCGCTTAGCGCTGGACTAAGCATAAATAAGCCAAAAATGATCAAATTTGACATTTTTCGATAGAAAAAACATTTTTTGAAAATTTTCGATTTTTCAACATGAGAGTCATGACTATACAAATCATTGAAATTTTGATCCAAGTAATTCAAAATGAATACATAGAGGTCTTTATGACTGGACTAAGTATAAATAAGCCAAAAATGATCAAATTTGACTTTTTTTGATAGAAAAAACATTTTTTGAAAATTTTCGATTTTTCAACATGAGAGTCATGACTATACAAATCATTGAAATTTTGATCCAAGTAAGTCAAAATGTATACATAGAGGTCGTTTATGACTGGACTAAGTATAAATAAGCCAAAAATGATCAAATTTGACATTTTTCGATAGAAAAAACATTTTTTGAAAATTTTCGATTTTTCAACTAGAATGTCATGACTATACAAATCATTGAAATTTTGATCCAAGTAAGTCAAAATGAACACATAGAGGTCGTTTATGACTGGACTAAGTACAAATAAGCCAAAAATGATCAAATTTGACATTTTTCGATAGAAAAACATTTTTTGAAAATTTTCGATTTTACTACTAGAATGTCATGACTATACAAATCATTGAAATTTTGATCCAAGTAAGTCAAAATGTATACAAAGAGGTCCTTTATGACTAGACTAAGTATAAATAAGCCAAAAATGATCAAATTTGACAATTTTCGACAGAAAAAACATTTTTTGAAAATTTTCGATTTTTCAACATGAGAGTCATGACTATACAAATCAATGAAATTTTAATCCAAGTAAGTCAAAATGTATACATAGCGGTCGCTTAGCACTGGACTAAGCATAAATAAGCCAAAAATGATCAAATTTGACATTTTTCGATAGAAAAAACATTTTTTGAAATATTTCGATTTTTCAGCATGAGAGTCATGACTATACAAATCATTGAAATTATGATCCAAGTAAGTCAAAAAGTATACATAGAGGTCCTTTATGACTGGACTAAGTATAAATAAGCCAAAAATGATCAAATTTGACATTTTTCGATAGAAAAAACATTTTTTGAAAATTTTGGATTTTTCAACTAGAATGTCATGACTATACAAATCATTGAAATTTTGATCCAATTAAGTCCAAATGTATACATAGAGGTTGTTTATGACTGGACTAAGTATATATAAGCCAAAAATGATCAAATTTGACATTTTTCGATAGAAAAAACATTTTTTGAAAATTTTCGATTTTTCAACATAAGAGTCATGACTATACAAATCATTGAAATTATGATCCAAGTAAGTCAAAAAGTATACATAGAGGTCCTTTATGACTGGACTAAGTATAAATAAGCCAAAAATGATCAAATTTGACATTTTTCGATAGAAAAAACATTTTTTGAAAATTTTGGATTTTTCAACTAGAATGTCATGACTATACAAATCATTGAAATTTTGATCCAATTAAGTCCAAATGTATACATAGAGGTTGTTTATGACTGGACTAAGTATATATAAGCCAAAAATGATCAAATTTGACATTTTTCGATAGAAAAAACATTTTTTGAAAATTTTCGATTTTTCAACATAAGAGTCATGACTATACAAATCATTGAAATTTTGATCCAAGTAAGTCAAAATGTATACATAGTGGTCGTTTATGACTGGACTAAGTATAAATAAGCCAAAAATGATCAAATTTGACATTTTTCGATAGAAAAAATATTTTTTGAAAATTTTCGATTTTTCAACATGAGAGTCATGACTATACAAATCATTGAAATTTTGATCCAAGTAATTCAAGATGTATACATAGAGGTCGTTTATGACTTGACTAAGTATAAATAAGCCAAAAATGATCAAATTTGACATTTTTCGATAGAAAAAACATTTTTTGAAAATTTTCGATTTTTCAACATGAGAGTCATGACTATACAATTCAATGAAATTTTGATCCAAGTAAGTCAAAATGTATACATAGAGGTCGCTTAGCACTGGACTAAGCATAAATAAGCCAAAAATGATCAAATTTGACATTTTTCGATAGAAAAAAACATTTTTTGAAAATTTTCGATTTTTCAACATGAGAGTCATGACTATACAAATCATTGAAATTTTGATCCAAGTAAGTCAAAATGTATACATAGAGGTCGTTTATGACTGGACTAAGTATAAATAAGCCAAAAATGATCAAATTTGACATTTTTCGATAGAAAAAGCATTTTTTGAAAATTTTCGATTTTTCAACTATAATGTCATGACTATACAAATCATTGAAATTTTGATCCAAGTAAGTCAAAATGAACACATAGACGTCGTTTATGACTGGACTAAGTACAAATAAGCCAAAAATGATCAAATTTGACATTTTTCGATAGAAAAAACATTTTTTGCAAATTTTCGATTTTTCAACTAGAATGTCATGACTATACAAATCATTGAAATTTTGATCCAAGTAAGTCAAAATGTATACAAAGAGGTCCTTTATGACTAGGCTAAGTATAAATAAGCCAAAAATGATCAAATTTGACATTTTTCGATAGAAAAAACATTTTTTGAAAATTTTCGATTTTTCAACATGAGAGTCATGACTATACAAATCATTGAAATTTTGATCCAAGTATGTCAAAATGTATACATAGAGGTCGTTTATGACTGGACTAAGTATAAATAAGCCAAAAATGATCAAATTTGACATTTTTCGATAGATAAAACATTTTTTGAAAATTTTCGATTTTTCAACTAGAATGTCATGACTATATAAATCATTGAAATTTTGAGACATTTTTCGATAGAAAAAACATTTTTTGAAAATTTTCGATTTTTCAACATGATAGTCATGACTATACAAATCATTGAAATTTTGATCCAAGTAAGTAAAAATGTATACATAGAGGTCGTTTATGACTTGACTAAGTATAAATAAGCCAAAAATGATCAAATTTGACATTTTTCGATAGAAAAAACATTTTTTGAAAATTTTCGATTTTTCAACATGAGAGTCATGACTATACAAATCAATGAAATTTTGATCCAAGTAAGTCAAAATTTATACATAGCGGTCGCTTAGCGCTGGACTAAGCATAAATAAGCCAAAAATGATCAAATTTGACATTTTTCGATAGAAAAAACATTTTTTGAAAATTTTCGATTTTTCAACATGAGAGTCATGACTATACAAATCATTGAAATTTTGATCCAAATAATTCAAAATGTATACATAGAGGTCGTTTATGACTTGACTTAGTATAAATAAGCCAAAAAAGATCAAATTTGACATTTTTCGATAGAAAAAACATTTTTTGAAAATTTTCGATTTTTCAACATGAGAGTCATGACTATACAAATCAATGAAATTTTGATCCAAGTAAGTCAAAATGTATACATAGCGGTCGCTTAGCGCTGGACTAAGCATAAATAAGCCAAAAATGATCAAATTTGACATTTTTCGATAGAAAAAACATTTTTTGAAAATTTTCGATTTTTCAACATGAGAGTCATGACTATACAAATCATTGAAATTTTGATCCAAGTAATTCAAAATGAATACATAGAGGTCTTTATGACTGGACTAAGTATAAATAAGCCAAAAATGATCAAATTTGACTTTTTTTGATAGAAAAAACATTTTTTGAAAATTTTCGATTTTTCAACATGAGAGTCATGACTATACAAATCATTGAAATTTTGATCCAAGTAAGTCAAAATGTATACATAGAGGTCGTTTATGACTGGACTAAGTATAAATAAGCCAAAAATGATCAAATTTGACATTTTTCGATAGAAAAAAACATTTTTTGAAAATTTTCGATTTTTCAACTAGAATGTCATGACTATACAAATCATTGAAATTTTGATCCAAGTAAGTCAAAATGAACACATAGAGGTCGTTTATGACTGGACTAAGTACAAATAAGCCAAAAATGATCAAATTTGACATTTTTCGATAGAAAAACATTTTTTGAAAATTTTCGATTTTACTACTAGAATGTCATGACTATACAAATCATTGAAATTTTGATCCAAGTAAGTCAAAATGTATACAAAGAGGTCCTTTATGACTAGACTAAGTATAAATAAGCCAAAAATGATCAAATTTGACAATTTTCGACAGAAAAAACATTTTTTGAAAATTTTCGATTTTTCAACATGAGAGTCATGACTATACAAATCAATGAAATTTTAATCCAAGTAAGTCAAAATGTATACATAGCGGTCGCTTAGCACTGGACTAAGCATAAATAAGCCAAAAATGATCAAATTTGACATTTTTCGATAGAAAAAACATTTTTTGAAATATTTCGATTTTTCAGCATGAGAGTCATGACTATACAAATCATTGAAATTATGATCCAAGTAAGTCAAAAAGTATACATAGAGGTCCTTTATGACTGGACTAAGTATAAATAAGCCAAAAATGATCAAATTTGACATTTTTCGATAGAAAAAACATTTTTTGAAAATTTTGGATTTTTCAACTAGAATGTCATGACTATACAAATCATTGAAATTTTGATCCAATTAAGTCCAAATGTATACATAGAGGTTGTTTATGACTGGACTAAGTATATATAAGCCAAAAATGATCAAATTTGACATTTTTCGATAGAAAAAACATTTTTTGAAAATTTTCGATTTTTCAACATAAGAGTCATGACTATACAAATCATTGAAATTATGATCCAAGTAAGTCAAAAAGTATACATAGAGGTCCTTTATGACTGGACTAAGTATAAATAAGCCAAAAATGATCAAATTTGACATTTTTCGATAGAAAAAACATTTTTTGAAAATTTTGGATTTTTCAACTAGAATGTCATGACTATACAAATCATTGAAATTTTGATCCAATTAAGTCCAAATGTATACATAGAGGTTGTTTATGACTGGACTAAGTATATATAAGCCAAAAATGATCAAATTTGACATTTTTCGATAGAAAAAACATTTTTTGAAAATTTTCGATTTTTCAACATAAGAGTCATGACTATACAAATCATTGAAATTTTGATCCAAGTAAGTCAAAATGTATACATAGTGGTCGTTTATGACTGGACTAAGTATAAATAAGCCAAAAATGATCAAATTTGACATTTTTCGATAGAAAAAATATTTTTTGAAAATTTTCGATTTTTCAACATGAGAGTCATGACTATACAAATCATTGAAATTTTGATCCAAGTAATTCAAGATGTATACATAGAGGTCGTTTATGACTTGACTAAGTATAAATAAGCCAAAAATGATCAAATTTGACATTTTTCGATAGAAAAAACATTTTTTGAAAATTTTCGATTTTTCAACATGAGAGTCATGACTATACAATTCAATGAAATTTTGATCCAAGTAAGTCAAAATGTATACATAGAGGTCGCTTAGCACTGGACTAAGCATAAATAAGCCAAAAATGATCAAATTTGACATTTTTCGATAGAAAAAACATTTTTTGAAAATTTTCGATTTTTCAACATGAGAGTCATGACTATACAAATCATTGAAATTTTGATCCAAGTAAGTCAAAATGTATACATAGAGGTCGTTTATGACTGGACTAAGTATAAATAAGCCAAAAATGATCAAATTTGACATTTTTCGATAGAAAAAGCATTTTTTGAAAATTTTCGATTTTTCAACTATAATGTCATGACTATACAAATCATTGAAATTTTGATCCAAGTAAGTCAAAATGAACACATAGACGTCGTTTATGACTGGACTAAGTACAAATAAGCCAAAAATGATCAAATTTGACATTTTTCGATAGAAAAAACATTTTTTGCAAATTTTCGATTTTTCAACTAGAATGTCATGACTATACAAATCATTGAAATTTTGATCCAAGTAAGTCAAAATGTATACAAAGAGGTCCTTTATGACTAGGCTAAGTATAAATAAGCCAAAAATGATCAAATTTGACATTTTTCGATAGAAAAAACATTTTTTGAAAATTTTCGATTTTTCAACATGAGAGTCATGACTATACAAATCATTGAAATTTTGATCCAAGTATGTCAAAATGTATACATAGAGGTCGTTTATGACTGGACTAAGTATAAATAAGCCAAAAATGATCAAATTTGACATTTTTCGATAGATAAAACATTTTTTGAAAATTTTCGATTTTTCAACTAGAATGTCATGACTATATAAATCATTGAAATTTTGAGACATTTTTCGATAGAAAAAACATTTTTTGAAAATTTTCGATTTTTCAACATGAGAGTCATGACTATACAAATCATTGAAATTTTGATCCAAGTAAGTAAAAATGTATACATAGAGGTCGTTTATGACTTGACTAAGTATAAATAAGCCAAAAATGATCAAATTTGACATTTTTCGATAGAAAAAAACATTTTTTGAAAATTTTCGATTTTTCAACATGAGAGTCATGACTATACAAATCAATGAAATTTTGATCCAAGTAAGTCAAAATGTATACATAGCGGTCGCTTAGCGCTGGACTAAGCATAAATAAGCCAAAAATGATCAAATTTGACATTTTTCGATAGAAAAAACATTTTTTGAAAATTTTCGATTTTTCAACATGAGAGTCATGACTATACAAATCATTGAAATTTTGATCCAAGTAATTCAAAATGAATACATAGAGGTCTTTATGACTGGACTAAGTATAAATAAGCCAAAAATGATCAAATTTGACTTTTTTTGATAGAAAAAACATTTTTTGAAAATTTTCGATTTTTCAACATGAGAGTCATGACTATACAAATCATTGAAATTTTGATCCAAGTAAGTCAAAATGTATACATAGAGGTCGTTTATGACTGGACTAAGTATAAATAAGCCAAAAATGATCAAATTTGACATTTTTCGATAGAAAAAACATTTTTTGAAAATTTTCGATTTTTCAACATGAGAGTCATGACTATACAAATCATTGAAATTTTGATCCAAGTAATTCAAAATGTATACATAGAGGTCGTTTATGACTTGACTTAGTATAAATAAGCCAAAAAAGATCAAATTTGACATTTTTCGATAGAAAAAACATTTTTTGAAAATTTTCGATTTTTCAACATGAGAGTCATGACTATACAAATCAATGAAATTTTGATCCAAGTAAGTCAAAATGTATACATAGCGGTCGCTTAGCGCTGGACTAAGCATAAATAAGCCAAAAATGATCAAATTTGACATTTTTCGATAGAAAAAACATTTTTTGAAAATTTTCGATTTTCAACATGAGAGTCATGACTATACAAATCATTGAAATTTTGATCCAAGTAATTCAAAATGAATACATAGAGGTCTTTATGACTGGACTAAGTATAAATAAGCCAAAAATGATCAAATTTGACATTTTTTGATAGAAAAAACATTTTTTGAAAATTTTCGATTTTTCAACATGAGAGTCATGACTATACAAATCATTGAAATTTTGATCCAAGTAAGTCAAAATGTATACATAGAGGTCGTTTATGACTGGACTAAGTATAAATAAGCCAAAAATGATCAAATTTGACATTTTTTCGATAGAAAAAACATTTTTGAAAATTTTCGATTTTTCAACTAGAATGTCATGACTATACAAATCATTGAAATTTTGATCCAAGTAAGTCAAAATGAACACATAGACGTCGTTTATGACTGGACTAAGTACAAATAAGCCAAAAATGATCAAATTTGACATTTTTCGATAGAAAAACATTTTTGAAAATTTTCGATTTTACTACTAGAATGTCATGACTATACAAATCATTGAAATTTTGATCCAAGTAAGTCAAATGTATACAAAGAGGTCCTTTATGACTAGACTAAGTATAAATAAGCCAAAAATGATCAAATTTGACAATTTTCGACAGAAAAAAACATTTTTTGAAAATTTTCGATTTTTCAACATGAGAGTCATGACTATACAAATCAATGAAATTTTGATCAAGTAAGTCAAAATGTATACATAGCGGTCGCTTAGCACTGGACTAAGCATAAATAAGCCAAAATGATCAAATTTGACATTTTTCGATAGAAAAAAAACATTTTTTGAAATATTTCGATTTTTCAGCATGAGAGTCATGACTATACAAATCATTGAAATTATGATCCAAGTAAGTCAAAAAGTATACATAGAGGTCCTTTATGACTGGACTAAGTATAAATAAGCCAAAAATGATCAAATTTGACATTTTTCGATAGAAAAAACATTTTTTGAAAATTTGGATTTTTTCAACTAGAATGTCATGACTATACAAATCATTGAAATTTTGATCCAATTAAGTCCAAATGTTATACATAGAGGTTGTTTATGACTGGACTAAGTATATATAAGCCAAAAATGATCAAATTTGACATTTTTCGATAGAAAAAACATTTTTTGAAAATTTTCGATTTTTCAACATAAGAGTCATGACTATACAAATCATTGAAATTATT